>NC_056454.1:12972393-13202393 GCF_018296145.1 Oncorhynchus tshawytscha | reverse complement strand
ACCAGCTGTGGTGGACATTCCTGCAGTCAGCATGCCAATTGCACGCTCCTTCAAAACTTCAGACATCTTTTGCATTGTGTTGTGTGAGAAAACTGCACATTTTAGAGTGGCTTTTTATTGTCCCCAGCACAAGGGACACCTGTGTAATGATCATACTGTTTAATCAGCTTCCTGATATGCCACATCTGTTAGGTGGATGGATTATCTTGTCAAAGGAGAAATGCTCGCTAAGAGGGATGAAAACTAATTTGTGCAAAAATTTTGAGAGAAATAAGCTTTTTGTGCATATGGAAAATAATTTATTTCAGCTCATGAAACATGGGACCAACACTTTACATGTTGCGCTTATGTTTTTGTACGTCAGACGGTGCACATGGTCATAACACTAGCCTGTTGGGTCCTCTGTCGAAACTGTATGGTCAATAAACATACAGTATTCTGTAGCATATTCTGACAATGAAATAGGCCTGACTATAACAAAACAATATAAGATTTACCATATGAGATTGTGTTAAACAAAACGTTATATAATCTATAATAATATTTTAAAAGCTCACTCCCTGTATTCTTAGGTATTTCTTAACTATATGTTCGGAAAGGTCATTGCATGACGATGACAATTATGCGTTCTGACGTTATGTTAATGTATATGTTGAGGGTATGTGACTACATTGACATAACTTTGTATTCATTTACTATGCTCACGGCCATCGCTACTAAATAGAGATGTTACATTGTGGCTTTAATTAGATGTTGCTGGAGCAAATGATGTCATATTTGTTTGTATGATATTACATTAGCGATGTTCCCATCGTTGCAGGCCGCGTATTCTCACGCTAGTGACTCAGATCCAGAGGAAGACGTTAAGAGCACAAAGATCACAAGAAGGATCTCCTTCACACCGCATCCAACTAAAGGCGAGTTCTGTATCCACACTTTGCACGAGCACTTCCTCTTGTCATTTTTCACTGAGCAGCTCTCTCAGTCCCAGAGGAGTTCAGTGCTTTCTCTCTGTAATATTAGAGCACGGTGTGTTCCACTGCCTCGTCTTGATTACAATTCCACAGGGGGAAGCAACAAGGAAACAGAAAATGACTCCGGGAGGGAGAGGGAGTCCTACTTGTGCCTAAAGAGAACTTCAGTTGACCTGAAACACTCAGGGAAGGAGGAGCAGATGTCCATGGGCTCGGCCATCCAGGGGTGTCCCTCGGTGGAAGACCTTGCACTGGGGCTCGACTCCAATCCCCCTGGGGACATCATGGAGAGAACTCCCTCTTATGACGATAACGTTGGTGAGCAGCAATACAATCGTAACCCTTTCTGTGCTCACACAGTAATGCCCAAGTCTATTGTTGGAGCACGGGAACTAAATGTCCCCGCATCGTCAGATTTTTCTACTCATACTACTTTCTAGAATGATCTACAGTTCATTAGAGGATTTTAAATGAGCTGTGTGGTACGGCCTGTACGGTCCCTTTGCCACGTGCTGTTAGGGTCAATGATTGGGCCCCTGAGTTCCAAGAGGGATGACTTCATATCAGTTGGGAGATGGCCACCGCTGTAAAAAATCCCTTTTAAGAGGATCATAGAACCTCATCCACTTACACCCCCCCCCCCATCAGTGTCTTGTCACAGGCATACTGTTAAGATAGGCCTCCGATGTGGTCATTGCCTCGGCTACATGGTGACGAAAAGTACCACGTTACCGTACAGCCAAAAACGCCCCACGATGTCAAGTGGGTGGGTCTAAGACAGAGTATCCAGAAACAGTGAGGCAGTAAATGCACCTGTGTAGGAGGCTAAGAGCGAAGACACAAAGACAATATAGGCCTATCAATCAAATCCCACCCCACTGTAAATCCCTGAGTAGAGCCATGTGCATGGACCTGAAATGTGTACCAAAACGAGTCTCAGTGGAGCAGTTTCTTTCACCAGCTTAAGTCACAGGCATCCTGCACTGCTTTCGCACAGATGCTCGCCCTCCAAATGTGCACGGTACGTCCTAGTTAGTTCTCATCCCGGAAGGTGAATACCTTATAAACATTACGCCATTCATAGAACAATGTCAGCCAATTGGAATAGTCATCATTTTGAATTCTATGTGTGACTTAGTCAGTGACACACGGTTCTGTGTGTTGTAAAGGCACGTGGGTAACATTGATTTTTCTCCATCAGAGCATGGAAATCAATTGCTGTTCTCCTACAGACAGTCATCTACAGTCACCTCAGGTAATGCTGTTGGCCTATTTCTTACAATAGAGACCACAGAAAAAGGAGTGTGTATTTCAGTCTGGGCATCCCAAAGGCTCCTGCTACAACAGATAAACGTGATTAAAGTTCATTATCAGCCTGTCAGTTGTTTCAAATCATTAAAAAAGGCTGCTCTTACCCACACCAGCATTAATCAGTGTATACAGCACGTATTAGCAGTGTGTTTAGCAGAGATAACACCAGAGTTAGCCCGAATGTCCCACCACGGCATAGAAACCCATTGTCTCCTGAAACACTAGCTAGGCTAATAAATTACAAACACAAGGAACAACACACAGAAGCTTTTCACCCAAAGATGAATAGAATAGTGTTGTTCTATTTTCAATGGTTGGATGGTTTAGTGATTACCAGGCACCTGTGCTCTGACCCACATGTGAGCTTATAAAGGATGTGTGTTTCCCTCCCTTGCCAGATCTGTGCAATGACAAATGGGTCTGCGAGAAGCCCCGAGACTACCTGGATGAGTCAGCACAATTGCAGGACCTGAGGGGCGAGGACGGCGATGCCAGTGAAATCACATACGGAGAGGTGGAGCAACGCTTAGATCAGCTCGAAGAGCACTTGAACAGGTAGGCCTACTGTACTGCACTCCGTTGGCTATCTCTGACATCTACAATGTAATGTCAAACATTCATGAACATCTAACTTCACTCCAGCTATAAAGACCAATAAAAAGATGTGAGAGACAGAAGGGATCTTGAAATCTTGATTGTTGACATGCAAAACATATTGGGGCTGTATCAACAGTGGACTAATGAAACAAATACCAAAATATAGTTTGAGTATAATTTTCCTATAAGTATTTTGTGCACTAGTAGACCGCATTTTCTACTAGCCTGGTCTGAAAAGTAGCCTGGTCGGAAATCTGCTATGTGATAATGGAAAAGACAACATTCTGGATCTCTGGCTGGCACATTTTCTACTAGCCTGGTCTGAAAAGTACTAGCCTGGTCTGAAAAGTACTAGCCTCGGGCTAGCGAGCTAGCTTAATTTCCATCCAAGTCAACATTACATGTAAATGGACTACTTGTTCCATGTGCATTAATACAGTACATTTGAACCCGCTTTATTTCCTGAGGCAGACAAACAGGTTGAGTGGAGAGATAACACACCTGCAGCCAGCAGGCTGCCAAGAGTAGACAGTCAAACAGCAGGTGGTACAGTATTTTTAGCAGGAATTATCACAGAATAGGAGACAACGCATTGGAGGGCTCCTGCATCCGGGTGGACCATTTTTCTGTCTCCAAAAAGACTCACATTATTCCAGTGCACTCTTTCTGACCCTGGGTTTTACCCAACCATTAGCAGCTACCGTTTGTGTGGTTTTAGCAACATGTCTCCACCATTTAGGCTCTATTTCAGCGGTAGCCTAATGACCATCGTTCTAAGGGGGGAGCAGCGCTGAAATAATTGCCAATTGCTGGTCTCCTCAACACAGCCATTATATTACACTAAACGAAACAAGGTTGTCTGTTATTTGAATGGCAGAGAATCCGCCTTCCCGTATGTGTCAAGAGTGACGGCCTGCTGAACAAATGATGAAGGCATTTTACTAAGCATGTGCATAATGGCACTATTTCTGATTGACGGATGGCTGCTAAGGGCAATTAAAGTGATTAATCAGCATTACCACAGATAATGCTCTATATATAGCAGCAGGAGGATATGCATCCATTATGACTACCGGTAATGTGTGAATGTGAGTTAGCCAGACATTGTTACCCCACCCTTACTGAATATTCATTATGACTCCTAGAGAGAGAATCGGTAGGACTATTAGACATAGAGAGCCGATAGAACATGTTCCCAAGCCTTTTGATTGAATTGACAACATGACGATCCTGTAGTGTCAACATAGATCACAAGCGCCCCCTAGTGCTAGAATTTGACACATACAACAACTGTACAATAAAAACAAAACAACGATAGCCTAGAGGCAGTATGGTTATTGATTGGTGTTGAACTTGTCTTCCATTAGCCTCCAGTCCCTATAACCAAGAGTAGCCGTTCATTTTCTGCATTCTGTGTTTGCAGGCTGGAGTCCCAGATGACATCAGATATTCAGACCATCCTGCAGCTCCTGCAGAGGCAGTCCACACTGGGACCTCCTGCCTACAGCACTGTGACTGCTAGTCCAGACTATCAAAGGCCAGCTGTTATGGTCCAGCCAATCGCTGCTTTGACCAGCAGCCATTGCTTCAGCCATTCATCATCACAAGTACGTACTGAACTGTTGATTTCCACAGAACAAACAGACAATGGAAATCAAGGACTCAGACTTTTTAAACACGGAATGGATATCATTTTTGAAAAGTGATGACCAGCTCCAAGGATTCTGAGGCACTTTCTAATGGTCAAAGCACACACTTACGATGAAATGTGTGTGTGTGTTTGCTGTTATTTCTTTTACATTATCAGAGTCCTGAATTCAACTTGGAGAGGAGTCATCAGGAATCCAAAGACTCGCTGTCAGGCTTGGCTTACATGGATGATTCACCCATAGAGGACAGCCTTACAGTACTGCTTGTACAAAGAAACACACAGAACAAACATGCAGGGCATCAGCATTCCAAATCTCTCTTTCTTCCTATTGAGGACTCCTCTCCACTATCAGACTCATCTCCCAACACAGGACTCCATAGGCCAGTCTCAGACCCAGGACCTCCAAGGCCATAGAGCAAGATCTCTTATTTTCATTTTGCCTGTCTTCTCTGAAGTGTGACTCAGGGTTTCATTCTCTCTTAATTGCATTGCAATATGTGAAGTATCTTGTAGTTTTCCTCCTGAAATGATTTGCATGACAGATTGTTTTCGTTGCATGGTAGCTTTGATTCAGACCTCTGACAGGCAAGTGTGATTTTGGTAGGTTTACAAGGTAGTACATTTATTTTCACCGTAGTATGTTTCTTTTTCTTTTTTGCACGGCTTATTTGAACCACAAGTAGCTGTATGATAAAGGCATTGTCCATATACTTCAGACTTTGTTTTAGATTGCAGTTTATTTGACTAAATGATTATGCATACATAGTATTACATGTTACGTAGCACATGGAGCTAATGTTAGCTTATTAATAGGCCCAGGAAATATAGATGGTATATTGTGCCTATAACTAAATCCAAAAATCAAATCAGTAGCTTTATGTAGCCTCACTCTGCTCATTCTCAACATAAACTCAATCACATTGTTTTCCAATGTATTCTGCTCTCATAGTAAATGCACATGAATACAATCTTATAGGAAAGACATGTACAAATATGTAAATGTATTTTTATTTATTAAGGAATACATTCAAGGATGGGGTGCAATTGAAATGTTAGTGGTAGCATATGTTTGTCCTGAAGCTATGGGAGCAATAAAATGAAACTGAAGCATTTACTTTTGAAGAACTTCCAATTGGTTGACCTTTTTTCTAAAGATTTGGTCCACCATATCTTTTCGTGGGGGAAATGTATTTTGCACTAAAAGCTGCTTGAATATTCAGCAATGCAATTATTTTGTGCATGCATTTATACAATCCATGTTCAATGGAGTACTGTAGTATTTACAGCAGGGGATAACAAATGCCCTTGCTCTCTCTTCAATATAAATGAATGAAGACAAGACAGTGTACTTGCATGTCCAAAGCACTAAAACGTTCAAGCGATGGAAGGATTTAGGTTCCATGATTACTGTATTATAATTATAGAATGAGTGTGTCACATTAAGTCCATTTCCAAACAAGGACACGTATAACAAAGTAGCAGACAGTAAACGTATAATCACAATATTCCAACTAATGAATGTTTATTTTTACATTTCCTGAAATGAGTAGCCTAGGTATTGCATGGAAAGTAAATGCGTGGTAAAGTCCTTAGTAATCTTTTGCATAAATTTGGCCTGATTCACACAAACTAGGGGGATAAAGAAACAATTAGTTGGTCTATTTTTTTAATTATGTTTTTGATGCATTTTCAACATGTCATGCTTTTTACACTCCACTACAAATAATTGGAATGATTCTGCGCTGAAGTGATTACAGACACAATGTAAAGAGTACAATTGATTTAGCTAATTACCTTGCCTATTTCAAGAAATAAAAAGTATATTTAATACAATGTCAAGTGTACCAAGTCTTTTATATTATCATTTTTTCATGGATGGTCATCATCAATACACATCAACCATCCTGTGTAAAGCATTAACTCTTCATATTGATGGCGCTAATGCACAGGAATTCAGAACATAATGCAATGTTTTTCAAGGAACTCACAGGTAGGCCCTATTTGGCAAGACAACAAAAGGCCTGCAACATAAAAGCCATGGAACTGTTTATTGGCCTGGACAGATGTTTTAACACAGTCAGTGGATTGGAGACTGAAGTCGCTCAGTGCACTTCAGAGGTTTAAAATCAAAAGGACCAAGATATCAAAAGTTTAGGATATTTTCAGAAGACAGGTAAAAACAAACCGAATGATAAAGGTTTAAAATGCTAAAAACTTGTCTACCAAAGATGGACAGCATTCATACCTTCCTCTTCAAACACATTATTCCCCAGTCTGAACTTCCAAGCTCCAGGAGTTCAAACAATCAAGAACAGGTGTATGGCTAATCAACTAAAAATACCTGCAAAATTATTCTTCTTCGTGTGAATTTCCGGCAGACTAGATGTTTTTTGGCGAATTGCTGCCTTTCTCAGTTCGGAATGTACATTCCACATTGTGACAAAACAAAAAAAAGAAAAAGAACGTGAAGAAAAAAAATTGCGCCACACATAACCCTGCAACTATAAAACCAAAACTGCTAAACACCTCCCTTATCCCACTACTTTGACCTAACCGTTCCTTCTCCTGGCCACCAGCCTGGGGGGACGGGACTCCTTCCTTCAACATCTCCTGTAACTCTTCTGGCTTAAAATCTTTCTCTCCCAATAACTTTTCTGCTGCTGCTACTACTTTTAGCTTCTGTGACTTCCTTTCCACACTTTGTAGTACAGTTAATTACCATAGCAATGAATGCCAAGAAACCAACCTTGATAAAACACAAACTGTTCGGGTCATTCAGTCCTGGCCTACTACTTAGTGGTATCCGCTCATGATCCCTCACCCTTTGCCCATCATCCTCTACATCCTCACTGCCTCAGCATATGACACTTTCTGCCCTTCTCGCACCCTGGCAACCTCAACCTGTCTCACTCACACAGGACATTTCTGATCCCCAGCAACATGGGCTCCTCCCACAATTGAAACACAACTTTTCCCTCCAAAACGACACACTCCTTTGTCCGATGCCCACCTGCACACTTCTCACACCTCAGCATCTTCATCCTACACACTGCTGCTACATGACCATAGCCTTGGCACCTGAAACATCGTAGTGGATTTGGAACAAACGCTCTCAATGGATAACTCCATATAGCATAGCATGACTTTATCAGGCACTCAATATCAAAACTCTAAAGGATAGACGTGGTCTCCTCGGTGTCGCGCTCTCCACCAGGTCTGCGTCTCACCAAACTGCATGCATCACAGACTCCATGGATCCTCAACTTCAGTTGATCCATCTTCACACTCAAAGCCACCACGGAAATCATTCATTTCAGTGGTACTCTGCTCCTGAGAGCAAAGCAATATACAGCTCTTGTCCTGAGGGCGCGAGGCAGAGCGCCCGCTCCTTCAGGGTGGAAGATATACAGAATATCCACTTCTGGATACTTTCAGTGTGTTAACAACAGCCAACTGCTTTTCCACTCCGCCAGATGCCACAAATGGGTCGGCCAAAAGACATGACTCCACTTTCTCCACAAAATGCACTCCCACTGGGCCAGAGTTATCTCAGGCATTTTCTTGATCATTGGGGTAAGGCTCAGAAGCCTTCTCCACACCTGTCAACACAGGTTCTTCCTCTTCACTTTTGTCAGATTCTATCTCTGAACTCCCACTATCCGCCTCCATTTCATGGTTTGCAAGGTTCTCAAGCGATAAAGTCGATTCGTAAGTAATCCCAATTTGCTTGTATTCCGGGGACATAGGTTTATACTTAACACTATTGTTTCGCCTTCGCGTCATAGCACTTCCTCAGACAATCCCACCGCACAATAAACACAAGAAAACAATTAAAAGGTACGCTTTGTAGTGCTGAGCTCAATATCGATTCCATGCCTGCACTTCAACGCCCTTTATCTCGTGCCCCACACTCTATGAGCTTGACTGACTAGAGTGGAAATGGCAATTAAGAGCTGTTTTTACTTAAAGGGATCTTTTAATGTTGACTGTACTGTACTATACTGACTGAATATCTATTAGAGGTCAGAACATAGAGATATCTGGGTGTCCTCTTGGACAATAAGCTTCGGTGGAGTAAATGTACAAACCGGATCTACAAAAAGGGTCAGCAGAGACTGTGCTTTCTCAAAAAGCTGGGATCTTTTAATGATGACTGTACTACACTAACTCTGTTGTAGAAATCTTTCAATGAGAGAATTTGAACTTTTTGTATTGTTTGTTGGTTTGGCAATGCCACTGTCAGCCAGAAAAATATGCTGAGAAGGTTTATCACCACAGCAAGCAAGCCACTTGGAGTCAAACGGGCAGGCTTGGATGAGATCTTTAAGGACAGTGCCCTCATCAGGCTCACAAAATCCTTTTAGACCTAAGCCACCCCCTGTACCTGGACTTTGAACTACTCCCCTTTGGGTGCAGGTATAGGGCACCCCCCGGCAGGAAAAAACAGAACTAGACAACAATTTGAGCCAGATGTGATATCCCTCCTAAACAGCTCAGGTTAATGATTCTATCCACCCAGTAAGGCCAGCAGGCTGATCTTCTTTCATTGGTGTATAATGTATCTATCTACTGTAACTGTTATTAATTTTGTACTGTCAAATTGTTGTCTATTGTATTTAAACACCACTTTAAACGTGAACATGATACTGCAACAACATTTCCCAACGGGGACAGTAAAGTCGGTAAAGTAAAGTGGAAATGACAAAGGAAAAATTCAACCAAAATCTATCCACTGTTTGATTCAGTCCCAAAAGTGTCACTTGCCACATCGATTAAGTGTCACTTGTCAATTAAGGCAGACCACTCTGATTCAGAGGGGTTGGGCTAAATGCGGAAGACACATTTCGATTGAATGCAGCTCATTTTGCTTATTGGGACTATTCTGTTACGCCTGCTCCCGCTCTCCCTCTCTGGCGCTCGAGGGCGCCAGGTTCTCTTTCATTACGCACACTTGTCACCATCATTACGCGCATCAGCGCTCATTGGACTCACCTGGACTCCTTCACGTTTTTGATTGCCTTCCCTATATCTGTCTGTTTCCTCTGTTTCATCACTGTGTCAGCATTATTGTTGTTTCCGTTTCCCCTGTCCAGATGCTGTCCGTATTCTGTTCCTGTCTGTGGTTATTACATGTTTTGTCCCTGTACCTGCTTCTCGTCTCCAGCGCTCATGATCCTTACAGAATGCTGACACCACTATACGAAGCATCAGGGAGGTTTTTGTTTTTTGTTTTGTTGGTGACGTCGGGTCCGGGTGCCGCCACCGATGGAACCAGGAGTGCCTCAGCTGGCTCGTCAGGCTTTCAAGGCTTAGCTGAGAGTTTTCCTTTTTCCCGGTTGGGTCGGCAGGCTCCCATACCACGTCATGCCTCAGCCAGCTCGTTGGGCTCCTACGCCTCAGCAGGCTCATCGGGCTCCCATCCCACGTCATGCCTCAGCCGGCCCATCGGGCTCCCACACCTCAGCTGGCTCGTCAGGCTCCCCCGCCTCATCGTCAGGCTTTCACGCCTCAGCCGGATTGTCAGGCTTTCACGCCTCAGCAGGCTCGCCAGGCTCCCACACCTCTGCCAGCTCGTCGGGCTTCTACGCCCCAGCCGGCTCGTCCAGCGCCCATGCCCTGGCCGGCCCTTCAGGCTCGCCCAGGTGGGATGCCGGGTGGCGCCCCTAGAGGGGGGGTATTTATTTTGTCTCGCCTAGGGAAAGAGAATGGCCAGGACTGAGCCTGCTTGGAGGACAGTAAAAGTTTATAGAAATGCTTATTTTTTCCCCTTTTCCCCCTCCATCATGGTTTTACAGATGGGAATTGGCAGATTAGATTATGCTGAGCCCCGGAGCACCGGACTATGGCCCGTCACGTGAACTAGGTTTTCCCTTCCCTCAACCATGGACTAATCAGAGATGGGGCCAAGTCCTAACTTTAGTGTCTCAAGTCAAGTCCCCAAGTTTTTGAATCATCATTACTCATACAAATGCCATCCAAATGATGATTTACAGCTAGTGTTGATAACCAGCTACCGTTCGACTGACATTGTGAAATATCCAGTTAGAATCAAGTGTTTTCTCCTCGCTCACTACATGCACGTTGAGAGGTCTGTGGTGAACTGAGAATAAACACACTCATAAACTCTTGCTCAGAGAGCATATTTTCAAGTGACAAGCATTGAAAGTATAGGAGAGTGCTCTATTTTTCCCCTTGTATTTCCGCACCTGCCGGCACTGTGGTGCTAAGAACATAATTTAATGATAATTTCCCATATGTGATTCTCCACTTTGAGCAACGGAATTGTTTACGGTGTAATAACATACTTTAACAGGAGATGAAGGTGGTGCTGTTCTTTTGGGAGGGGGAAATCCAAGTCTCTCAAGTCTCTTGAGTGTTACAGCTCAAGTAAAATTTCAGTCCTGAGTCATAGATACACAAGTCGAAGTCGACTTAAGTATTTTTCTTTTTGCCATGTTAAGTCTCAAGTTGCAAAATTAGCGACTCGGGACCAAGTCACATGACTCGACTCCACATCTCTGGGATTAATTTAAAAAGTACCAAAATAATGTTTTTGAGTGGAGCTTGGAGGGTACTATGGTGTTGAATGCTGAGCTATAGTCAATAAACAGCATTCTTACATAGGTATTCCTCTCGTCCAGATGAGAGAGGACAGTGTGCAAAGTGATGGTGATTGCATCATCTGTGGATTTATTGGGGCAGTAAGCAAATTGAAGTGGGTCTAGGGTGGCAGGTAAGGTAGAGGTGATATGATCCTTGACTAGTTTCTCAAAGCACTTTACGATGACAGAGGTGAGTGCTACGGGGCGATAGTCATTAAGTTCAGTTACCTTTGCCTTCCTGGGTACAGGAACGATGGTGGCCATCTTGAAACATGCGGGGACAGCAGACCGGGATAGGGAGAGACTGAATATGCCTGAAACCACACCAGCCACCTGGTCTGCGCATGCGGCTAGGGATGCCGTCTGGACTGGCAGCCTTGCGAGGGTTAACACGTTTAAAGGTTTTACTCATGTTAGCCATGGAGAAGGAAAGCCCACAGTCCTTGGTAGCGGGCTGCGTCGGTGGCACTGTGTTATACTCAAAGCGTGCAAAGAATGTATTTATCCTGTCCAGAAGCAAGACGTCAGTCTCGGTGACGTGACTGGTTTTCCTTTTGTAGTTTGTGATCGTCTGTAGTCCCTGCCACATACGTCTTGTGTCTAAGCCATTGAATTGCGACTCACTTTATCTCTATACTGACGTTTAGCTTGTTTGATTGCCTTGCGGAGTGAATAACTACACTGTTTATATTCTGCCATATTACCAGTCGCCTTGCCATTGTTAAATATCGGTGGTTCACGCTTTCAGTTTCGCGCGAATGCTACCATCTATCCACGGTTTCAGATTAGGGTAGGTTTTATACACTTCCTTATGAACTCAGTCACCGTATCCGTTTATGCATCTAGATTAATTTTGCACGCTACCCGCAACATATCCCAGTTCACGTGATCAAAACAATTCTGAAGCGTGGATTCCGATTGGTCAGACCAGCGTTGAAAAGTACGAAGCACAGGCACTTCCTGTTTGAGTTTCTGCCTATAGGACTGGAGGAGCAAGATGAAGTCGTGGTCAGGTTTGCCGAAAGGAGAGCGGGGGAGGGCCTTGTTAGCATCCCGGAAGTTTGAATAACAATGGTCGAGAGTCTTAGTAGCGCGAGGAGGAGGAGAATTCTCTTGGGAGATAATATGGTCGGCATTTAATTGTGAGGTATTCTGCTTCCCGGGGAGATATTTATTCCTGTCTGCGCGATGTACTGAGAATCCTGCTGGCTTTACTGACTCTGACAGAGTATCCTGAGAGAGCCATGTTTCCGTGAAACAAAGTATTTTACAAGACTCAATGTCTCTCTGGAAAGAAATCCTTGCTCTAAGGTCATCAGCTTTCTTATCCAAAGAATGAACATTAGCGAGTAATATACTCGGAAGCGGTGGGTGGTGTACGAGCCTCCTAATTCAAACCAGCAGGCCTCCACGAGTGCCTCTCCTCCACCGGTGATGTTTTGGGTCGGCCTCCTGAATAAGTTAAATTGCTCTGGGGAGAGTGAACAAAGGATCTGCTCCAGGGAAGTCGTATTCCCGGTCATAATGCTGGTAGTCCTGGTGAGTTACCGCCGCTCTAATATCCAATAGTTCTTCCCGGCTGTATTTAATGACACAAAACATTTTCTGGGCTAATAATGTAAAAAAATAGTACATAAAAAAACAAAATACTGCGAAGTTTTCTAAGAGCTAGTCCGCGATGCTGCCATCTCCTTCAGCACCATCGACACATCCTGCACCAGGTTTTACACCATACCCTGTTCCAAGTAAACCCTACTTACCTGCGGGACAAAGCATGCCTTATCCAGTTCCAGCAACACCAGGCTTCCATCCAGGTTTAGCCGTATCCCAGTCCAGATGCACATTATCCTGCCCCGGGACAGATGGCACCCTACCCGGAGCCTGCTCCTCCACCTGGCATGGATAAGCTGATTGCCTCATCATAAATAAGTATCAAGTACTCATGGCCCACCTGAAATTACAAAGTGCAGTCCAGCTCACTAAGGGCTACATGGTCAACACGAGACCTTACACTGCTGCCTTACAAGCCCTACAGGACAAGTATGGTCAGTACTGTCTATCCACTCTGGTAGGCATGCTCAGGACCCTTGAGGGGCAGAACGGCTATGAGCTCAGATGTGGATCCAACATCGACCGGCTCTTGAGCAAGATGCCACAGAGCTACCGGGATGAATTCATTGAGTACTGCTTCGATCGTGGCATCCTCAGGACTGGCACGGACCAGACGTACACCCAGCACAACTTGTCAGCCTGGTTGCAGAAGAAATCCCAGGCTAGGCGCATATTAAGCAGAGCCGCAGCCCTCTATCAATGTGATATGCTTAAGCCATTCAAGAAAGACCACCATGACCTTGA
This sequence comes from Oncorhynchus tshawytscha, assembly GCF_018296145.1. Lineage (NCBI taxonomy): Eukaryota > Metazoa > Chordata > Actinopteri > Salmoniformes > Salmonidae > Oncorhynchus > Oncorhynchus tshawytscha. The sequence goes on along the minus strand of NC_056454.1, from coordinate 13,188,903 downwards.
TTGAGCCTGCTCAATCCAAGGAGAAATCCAAACCCAAGCCATACTGTCCCCACTGTCCCCATGAACCCTTTCTCAACTCATGTAAAGAGTTCAAGAAGCGTAACACAGGACAGATTTTCAAGTGGATAAAGAATGGAGGAAAAAAAGCTGGACGATCCCACAAAGCTGATGCTTGCACCCTCAGACGACCTTGCAAGACATGTAAAGAGCAGCACCTAACGATCTTTCATGACACCATACAGGAAAACCAGAAAAGCAGGCTCATGGTGAGTGTCCCTAAGACCAAGGTATACTTGGACAGTCCCAACCGATCACAGAAAGTAATGCTAAAGTTCATGAAGGTCTTACTTCACAACGGAGACCGAGCCCTGGAGACATTTACTGTGCTCGATGATGTTCATCACCCGTTTCTTATGATGTGTTACAAATGACAATTTGTATGATATGTTACGAATTTGCAAACGTACAATATGTTAAGAATTTGCAAAACGTATGATATGTTACAAATTCTAGCTAGGTGGCTAACGTTAGTTAGCTTGCTAACATTAGCTAGGCTAGGGGTTTAGGAGTTAGGTTAACGAGTTAAGGTTAGGGAAGGGTTAAGGTTAGGGTTAGCTAACATGCTAAGTAGGCACAAAGTAGCTAAAAAGTAGTAAGTAGTTGAATTAGCTCAAATTCTAAAGTTGTCCATGATAAAATTTAACTCAAAACCTTTGGGTTGCTAGATGTTTGCGATATACACCCACCCATCATTTTTACTTAACCATACCAAACATTATATCATACTAAATCGAGTGTCTGAGATTTATGAATAGAATAATACGAAACGCTCTGAGACTGGGCTGGTTTGTTTTGTATTTTGATTGGTCCCTGAATCCATAGGTGGATTCACACCGGTGTTCCTCAATCGTTCCATTTATTGGAAGTTTAGTAGTCAACAGCTCGTTTTTTTTATCAATACATTGCTCTAGTGTTAGGCAATTATATGGCAGTGCTTCCTCGAGACTGCAGTGTCGTCACTTGTTTCCACAGCCACAAAGTAATAAACCTCGCCTATGGAGGGATGTACTGCTTGGAATCTTTACCTACGATAGAAATAAGCTGAAACATTTTTATGTAATTAATTTCATAATTCTTTTGGCCAAATTTCATATTCACAAGTGTAAATTTACAAACAAAAAAACACATTTTCTTACCTTACAAAAAAAAAAATCTTACCTTACAAAAAGAAATTGAACTGTATTTTAAGACAATTAAATACTCTACTAACAAAAAAACTGTTACAATTATAAGTGTATGTATGTCCCTTAAGGTGTAATGTGATATTGTACCCCCTAGCCCCGCTCCTAGCCCAATTGTCCATTGTAATATTATTCATATATACTTGTGTTCCCACATGTACTTCCTGTATTGATTTGTTGTTAATAAAAAATATATTTAAAAAATTAAATAAACCTCGCCTATTTCTACAATGTATCTTCTTAAAATGTTATTTTAAACCTAACCACACTGCGTAACTTATGCCTAACTCTAACCTTAAAATAAGACCAAATAGCTCATTTTAGTTTTCATTAATATTTTTACTTTGTGGCTGTGGTAACTGGTGGAAACCAGATTGAAGAGGGAGAAACGAAACTGAAAGTGCTTGCATTGACGGGAATAGAATCTCGATTGACTCATGTTGATTTAACTATTTGCACTGCAGTTAGCCTACTCTTCCGTGTGCTTTTCTACGTGACTCAGGACTTCGATGTGACCAGGCATTTCGTGTATATCTCTGATCAACCTGATCGATGGCCGCTGACAAAGATAACACCGCCAACATAAGTCTGATTGTGGACTTCAGGCCTAGGCTGCGGAAACTCATTGAAATCGAGTTTGTACTGGATCACCTGAACTTCTTAGACAATGACAACAAGGACTTGATCCGAACTAAGGCGAGAAAAGAGAGCAATCTAAAGGCAGTGGATCTACTTATTGATACAATCATCAGGATCCGGCCACTTCCGAAAGGTTGGTTCAGGGAGTTTGTGGATGCACTGTCAGCTGGGGGTTGTAAACATGCTGCCACCTACGTGGAGGATAGCCCTCCATGTCCTGCTCTGGAGGCAGAGAATGACAACTGCGTCAGACTAATTGAACTTCTGTCGCCAAGTCTTTTGGGGATGAAGACTACTGATGTTTGCTGGGACTGTTTTTCGAAAGGTATTCTCACCATGGAGGACCGTGAAATTGTAAGTAGTTGTATGTGCGTCATCCGGGTTTGGCCGGGGTAGGCCGTCATTGTAAATAGGAATTTGTTCATAACTGACTTGCCTGGTTAAATAAAAAAACGTTTTTTTATTTATTTTTTAACTCTTATTAAATCAGATTATTAATGATGACCTAAATGTACAAGAAGGGTGCAATTTCGGCTCGCAATCAGGGCATTCCTGCATGGCAATATTCTGGATATCCCCTGATTGTCTGTGCGATTTAAAATGTGGGTCAAAAAGGAAATAACAGTATGATCTGCGTTTTTAACTAGCTGTGAACAGAAACAGATATATAATAAATATGCTATACACGAGATAAATACACAGGCCCGAATAGATATTTGTAAAGTATGATTTGCAAAGCCAATCCGGGCCTAGAGAGACTGCATTGCTAGAGCGTGCACAGGGGTGCGACATATGGCTATTGGTCTGATTGGCTGAAGCCATGAGCTGGAGGTGATATTAATCTCTCATGTGAAGGCGAGAAAGGGTGAGGTTTGGTGGGAGTCAGTCAGCGCAGCTCCAGTCACACATAAACAACAACAAAACATGCAGGGGGATTCTGTAACAAGAGTGTTATGGGTGGGGGTGGTGGATGGACATAATCCCATGGCTCTGGTCCAAAGGTTGTTTTAATGTTTTAACCCTATCCCAACCCCATATCTTAACCATTTGGAATGAGTGCCGAAACTGAATATTTTAACCCTATCCCAGACCTTGACCCTTACCTTAACCATTCGGAATGAGTGCCTCAATTTAACCCTTAAAATTTGACATTTTGAGAAATGGAAACGATAGAGTGCAGCAGGAGCAACAATCCCATTACTCTGGATCAGAAGGTTTCGTGTTCGATCCCAGTCGTGGACACTGGTTTTAATTTTTATATTCGTGTTTTGGAATTTAAAAAAAATCTATTTGACCTTTTGGAGAAATTAAATGATACAGAGCAGCAGGAGCAAGAAAAACACTTCGAAATTTGACTTTTGGAGAATGTGGATGAATGTCTAATTCTGCAGTGAGACCTTGTTGAGCTACCGGTGTCGCCCCCACTACCCTCCTGCTGTGTACCAGAGTCCTTCTAGAGATAACTATCTAGCTAGCTAACACACAGTGTCCTTTGCTCCCGCCGGGAGGACACTGGTACACAGCTAGCTAGGACACTGATAGGCCGTGTCCTTCGCTCCCGCCGGGAGGACACTGGTACACAGCTAGCTAGGACACTGATAGGCCGTGTCCTTCGCCTCCCAAAAACTCAGAATGTATTATTTGTTTCCATTTTCACCCACATTTTAATAGCATAGACAATCAGAGAAAATCCTTTTTGAGCGTGGTATATTCGTCAGTGCAGAAAGAGAATGGCAAAAAATCGTCAAGATGACATGCGGGCCCCAAACAGGCAAATAATGGTGCAGTGTACAACGGTGTGCAGAACGGCATCTCTGAATGCACAACGCGTCGGGCCTTGTCACGGGTGGGCTATTGCAGCAGACGACCACACCGGAGTCGACTAAAAACAAGAAGCGTGGGCAGCTATCACCAACACTGGACAGTTGAGGAGTGGAAAAAGTTTGCCTGGTCCAAGGAAACCCGGTTCCTGTTGCGTCATGCTGATGGCAGTCAGGATTTAGCTAAGCAGCAGGAGTCCATGGCCCCATCCTGCCTGGTGTCAATGGTACAGACTGGTGGCGTAATGGTGTGGGGAATGTTTTCCTAGCACACGTTACATCCCTTGATGACAATTCAGCAATGTTTTACTGTCCCAAAGAATTCACGCTGTTCTGGGGGCAAAGGGGGATACATCCCGGTACTAGATGGGTGTACCTAATAAACTGTCCTCTTAGTGTATTTATGTAATATATCTCTGGACCAGATGAGGGCAGACTAATACCACTAACTGCACTGCAGCTTTGATGTGAGTACATAACGCTTACATTAGCCTATTTTTAACCCATTCTATTTCTGTTTTAGATTTTAGCTGAATGTCAAAACCGAGGAAATATGGGTGGTGCTCGTGAACTGCTCAGGAGAATCGTGAGATTCCCGCCCGGATGGTTCTCCACCTTCTTGAAGGCCTTACAGGTCACTGAACACAAGGACCTGTATAAAGAATTGACAGGGGAGTCACCTGGTGATAACTTGATAGGTAAGAATGTATAGATTGCCCATACATTGTCCTTCATGCTAGCCTAAGCCATGCTCCTTTGAACTTGAATAGTAGCTTTGAATAAGTTGTAAATATTGACTAGCCTATCCAAGTCTTTTTCTCATCATGATATAATTTATAACATGACCAATACACCAGATGAGCCAGGTGTCCTGATGGCTGTGAATGAAGCTCCAGGGAATGTGGATCCCATGGTGGAGGAGGGTCCTGTAGAAGCAGTGGGGAAATCTTTTCTCCCAGGGCAGGAGACATTGGATAGCAGTGTGACCAGCATGCATCTGGATGAACCTTCAGAGGCTGACTCAGAAATTGCAGGTGCAATATAACACAGTCATACCCTTTTACTGACCTTTACAGCATTGATCATGAGAGTCAAGGATGTAGTGCTGGGCCTTTTGTTCATAAAGCGTCTCATAGTAGGAGTGCTGATCTGGGGTCAGTTTTGCATTTTAGATTATAATTAATGGACACGGGCGACACGCCTGTTCATAGGTCAGCACTCCTCCTCTGAGACGCTTTATGAACACGGGCCCTGGTTGGATATTCAGCCTTTAAGGATAAATAAGTAGAGTGCTAGAGGAAGGTGCATTGGAGACACATTTTTGAAACACTGAAGCGGTACTAGTTCAAAGCATTAAATTCAGTTGAAGTCGGAAGTTTACATATGCTTAGGTTGGAGTCATTAAAACTCGTTTTTCAACCACTCCACACATTTCTTGTTTTACAAACTACTATTATTCTAACATTTCACATTCTTAAAATAAAGTGGTGATCCTAACTGACCTAAGACGGGGAATTTTTACTAGGATTAAGTGTCAGGAATTGTGAAAAACTGAGTTCAAATGTATTTGGCTACGGTGTGTGTAAACTTCCGACTTCAACTGTACAGTATTTATACTGAACAAAAATATAAACACAACATGCAACAATTTTACTGAGTTATAGTTCATAGAAGGAAATCAATCAATTGAAATAAATAAATTATGCCCTAATTTATGGATTTCACATGACCGGGCTAGGGTGCAGCCATGGGTGTGCCTGCAAGGGCATAGGCCCACCCACTTGGGAGCCAGGCCCAGCCAATCAGAAAGAGATTTTTCCCCACAAAAGGGCTTTATTACAGACAGAAATACTTCTCAGTTTCATCAGCTGTCCAGGTGGCTGGTCTCAGACGATACTGCAGGTGAAGAAGCCAGATGTGGCGGTCCTGGGCTGGCATGGTTACATGTGCTTGTGAGGCCAGTTGGACATACTGCCAAATTCTCTAAAATGACGTTGGAGGCGGCTTATGTTAGAGAAATTAACATTAAATTCTCTGGCAACAGCTCTGGTGGACATTCCGGCAGTCAGCATGCTCCCTCAACTTGAGACATCCGTGTCATTGTGTTGTGTGACAAAACTGCACATTTTAGAGTGGCCTTTTATTGTCCCCAGCACAAGTTGCACCTGTGTAATGATCATACTGTTTAATCAGCTTCTTGATATGCCGCATCTGTCAGGTGGATGGATTATCTTGGTAAAGGAGAAATGCTTATTAACAGGGATGTAAACCAATTTGTGAACAAAATTAGAGACAAATAAGCTTTTTGTGCGTATAGAAAATATCTGGGATCTTTTATTTCAGCTCATTAAACATGTGACCAACACTTTACATGTTGCATTTATATTTTGTGCACTACAAAATCTGTGTAAACAAATGTTAACACATTAAGCTGAAATTTTCACATTGAGATGGATGACTTTAACCTTTGAAAATTATTAACACGCCAGTTGTGTAAATAATTATTGTTTGATATTTTTAGACCTATATAGTGGCACAGAAGAACCAATGGAAAATGGGAAACCGGAAAATAGCTTGGATCTCTCAATGTCAGGTAATATTTAATTCACCCTTGTCCTGTTCTGTTTCATATGCAGGAATTTTTGGAAAATAGCTCAACCCCTAATCATTCTTTGACCAAAAGTTAGAAACTGTATCTGACATTACCTTAGAAAATAATGCAGTTGGATTACATGTTAGATTCTTTGCATAAGCTCTTTTTAAAACAGTTTGAACTATTGCGAGTCATCAGTCAATCACAAATATTGTCCTACTGTACTCCTCCACCATGTACAAAATGAACCATCAAAGTCACACTTGAAGGGCCATCCCTCACTCTAGTCTGCAGTTTTGGACTAAGTTAGCAGCACTTGTACTTTGTCCTTTAGCATTAATCTTGAAACGATAATGGTGGAATCAGTTGAACACTTTTGGGAATGAGTGATTGAATGCTGGAACTATATAGGAGAAGGAGAGGGCGCTTGCAAAGCTTGCTCAAATGAAGGCCAAATGTGCAATGAAATCCGGTCTGCTATTTCGTTCATACGTTTACCTCAAGTTCCTCACTCAGTCAAATTTCCTGAAAAGTTATTGTTGTTGTTTCTTCTCAACCTGCTGTGATGTTAGTCTTATGTTGCATCATGTCCTCGTGACATTCTCTGAAAGCTCTCTTCATTGTTTTATGGGTTTAAAACATTCCATAATATCTGTCAGGACCTCGACCAATCGCATTTCAGAACCAGGTGCTGCGCTGATGAATAATACAGATCCCTAAAAATAATTAGATTAATTTGTAATTCTAGTAAAGGTATAATAAGCATTGTTGCTTGTACTTTAGTTAACCTTTTGAATATGATAGAATGAAAGGAGCTTTCTATTGGTTTTTCCATTTGGAGGAGAATCCATAGTTTGGGTGAGAGAGAAATGGAATGAGAGACAAGTTTGAATGGAAGAGTTCCCTAGAGCCTATCCTTTTTGGCTCAGAGAGTATGTTCCATGTGTATCATGACAAGCCACACAGGTTAAAGAGGACGGAGCATAGCCAAAGCTCCCAATTGCAAACACATGCTATTTAGAGTCCATATAGGGACTAAAGGAAGAGTTGGATGTTGTTACATGGTTATGATTCAGTAATATGCCAAGAGTGCGCAAAGCTGTCATCAAGGCAAAGGGTGGCTACTTTGAAGAATCTAAAATCTAAAATATATTTTGATTTAACACTTTTTTTGGTTCCATATTTATTTCATAGTTTTGATGTCTTCACTACTATTCTACAATGTAAGAAAAAGTCAAATAAAGAAAAACCCTGGAATGAGTAGGTACTGTATGTTAGAAAGTGATGCCTTGGGTTGCCACATGTTTCACACGCTTGAAATCAATTTAAGTATGAAGGAATTTGCCCTTTTAGGGGCAACACTTTTAGTTTTCTCACCTCACATAAAAAAAGGTGACTGATTAGTTCACTTTAATAGGCTTTTTATAAATCAGCCAATTGATATTTATGCCATGATTCCGCCACAAGGGGTCTGTGACATCATGATGATGATGCGGAGTGATGAGTCATGAGTCATTCAATGTTACGTGGCAGATGAGCCAGCAGGAGGCCTCGGCCTGTTGAAGCCTAACACACCGACGCGGACAGCTCCTGTCACTCAAACCAGCCTCTGATGACACCACTGGTTGCCTGTTTGTATTGCCTTTAGTTTGAGTTACTCTCAATCTTGCTTGCATTACTCTGCTATCGAGACCGTGAGTCACCATATTCAGCCACATGTTGGAGATTTTTTATTTATTTAGCTACTCTGGAAGTTGGGCAGAATGCCTGATGTGAGCAGATCCAATACATATGGGGATCTGGTGCGTTTCCATAAACCAGTTGCATGTGTGCTCTGCGGCTTAAAGAAGACATTGGGAGTACTTCATTAAAATACAGTATATTGCATTCTGCTTTCTCCATCAGGCGGAAAAACACTCTGTGTGGGATTCAAATCTTATTGACATGGCATTAACCATGGTGGAATCTCCTCTCTAATAAGTCTGGGATTTGCTGATAAAAGACCAGGAGACCACAACGTTCACTGTCTATTTCCTGTTGAGTTTAGGACACCATATCTCTCCATTGGTTTTTGTTGCTGCCGGAGTCCAATTTAATAATGCTAGTTGAGACAAGAGACCTCTAACATACAATGTATGCGTAGAGAGATTAAAATGTTTTCCTTGTAGTTATACATGGAAGCACACCTGCTTTTCCCATAACATAGACTGACCAGGTGAATCCAGGTGAAAGCTTTGATCCCCTTTTATATGTCACTTGTTAAATCCACTTCAATCAATGTTGGTGTAGGTGAGATAAAGAAGGATTTTCAGGGTGCTGATGTGAACAACAATTTTGATCTGAACCTCGCTCCTCTGCTCTAACAGGCTGCATTGCCCCTGCTGCTGAAAGCCCCCCAAAAGCTGTCATTGTTCTTCGAGATTATCAGATGGACGTGGCCAGGCCCGCCTTGGAGGGAAAAAACATCATCATATGCCTCCCGACAGGAAGTGGTAAAACCAGAGTTGCTGTCTATATTACCAAAGAACATCTGGACAGCAGGAGGAAAGAGGGCCGACCAGGGAAAGTGGTCGTCTTGGTGAACAAGGTACTCCAGTTTCCCATACAATGTCCCATGCACACAACCTGTCTGTACTGTATGTGTGTGTATTGTAACCTACTGTAGCTAGGCCTATAGAGATCACAAAGAAAGCTGCTAGCACAGTACAGTACTGGGCATGACACAGTCTCTACTCTTCACAAATAATGACCTTTAAGAGTAATAGAATACACCACTTTACAACATTTCAGTTTGGCACAGACATTCCCATGTTCTTTTTCTATATTGGAAAGACCATTGTCATATCACATCTAGCACGGTTCACATGTCGGGTATGCTGGTACTCATTTTGGGTGCCGGTACGGTTAATATTTAAGTGCGGGAGCTTCACAATACTTTTGAGCTAATATTATATGAGGTGCATGAAGTCCAGCAGTAGAAAAATGTAGGTCCCCGTACTCAGCTCCAGTGAGCTCCTGCCCAAGTCGAGCACTGCATATAAACGACGCACACCCCTACAAGTGTGACTGTGTTATGGAGTTACTTAGTGTTCTTTTTCTCAGCATCTAAAATGTACATCCCGATCCAATTTGAGAAATTAATTCAATAAAACACACAACATGATATGCATCTTCATTTGAAGTAGAAATCACTTTTCTAGTGCTGTTTTTGGCAGGAAAGTGAGTACCTCCACAAACTCAAAAACACTGAATATGTCCTCTTGTTTGCACGCATTATTGTAACACACGTCCAATTTGTCAGTCTAAACCATTTTTAAAAATGAACTCTGTTCATAAGTTGTTGTACTTTTCAAACATAAAGAACGGTGCATATGCACCAGCTAAGTGCATACTGACAGTGAGAAATACAGTATAGCTTTCTTTTTAGAGGCAGACCCTCGCATATTGAATGTGAGTAACCTCTAGTCTTTCTAATAATGATATGTTCTCCTTCAGGTGCCCCTGGTCGAGCAGCATTACTCCACAGAGTTCTGGAAGTTCCTTAAAAACAAATACAAAGTTGAGAGGGTCAGTGGGGACTCTCAGCTCAAAATCTCCTTCACAGACATTGTCCAGAAAAACGATATTGTCATCTGTACAGCCCAGCTTCTGGAGAACTACTTGGAAAGGGCTCACAGTGGAGATGACGATGGGATTAAACTTTCAGGTTTGGCATCATTTTCTTGAATTGAGTTTCCTAATCACTAAATCTGGGATGGGAGTAATGTTAATGGGAAACGTATCTGCAGTAAGCTAGGCATGTTTATGTAAAACTTTGACCGTGGGTTTTTATCTCCGCCTTAGTCCAAAGTCAGTTTGCTGGCCACAGCTATGGACGTTAGCGAGGTTTCGAATTGGAAAGTAAACAGGACGTGTCTCCTCTGAGAATTAATTTGACAGGTTCTTGTCAGTCAGTTGCTTCCGGCTCTCCTGCTTGCTCTTGCTGGCACTCGCCAGTCCAAGGTGGAATTTCCCTCGGTGTAACATATGCTGTTTGTTGAAACGCCTGAGAGGGTTAGTTTTTTTTTCTTCTTCTGGTGCTTTCCAGGCCACACGTCTGTTCAAGCCATCAGTGTGTGGCTGATCAAATTCACATGAGAGCCTCTGTCACTGCATCAGACTGAATGTTCCACTCCAGACTCTTATGCCCTCAGGGGAAGGGAATTATAGCACTTCTGTTTTGAAGTTGTATTTGTGGATGTTCATACCTCGTCACACGTCTCCCAGTGCTGTGAAATACACATTTAAACCTTCCTGAGAAATGGACTCTAGCGACACAGCAGTCAGGCAGTGTGGTGGAAAATGCATCGGAGACTTCCTAGAAAAGTAGTGGTTAGTGTGGGAGGGCCTCAGACATAGAGCCAGACCAGGGAGGGTGTAATTTGTGAGTGTCAATAAGCCACTTAAGTATATTTACAGCACTAGCATTATGGGAGATCAAACAAAGGGAATGTTGAAATCAGGTAGTAAAGCTAGAGCCAACTATTGTTCCTAGGAGCCCTACAGCAATGTAACCAGACCCACGGCACAATGTAATGGAGGAGGAGACAAAGTGATCAGCAGACCAATCTGGCCTGGGCGGAAGCTTTTCTACAGTCTATGAGGGTCAGACTGTTTTAGATTGTTGAATGAGTAACTGCAGGAACGTTTGCAATTTGAAATGTACACCAGTTGTCTCCTATATCCATTATATGACACGTTCTTACGTTAAACCAATATGTTTCCTTTTGTCTTCCAACAATCACATTGAGTGTATTTGCTCCTTGTTTCCGTCGTGTAGATTTGTCACTGATTGTGATCGATGAGTGCCACCACACACAGAAGGGAGGAGTCTATAACCACATCATGATCCGCTACCTCAAGCAGAAGCACAAGAACGCCAAGTTAAAGAAAGAGCAGAAGGATACAGTGGCCATCCCACAGATCCTAGGCTTGACCGCCTCACCCGGTGTCGGGGGAGCCAAGAAAATTGATAAAGCAGAAGAGCACATTCTACGAGTAAATACCATACACTACTACTAGGCTACATCTCTTTTTTTCTCTCTCCCTCTTTCTCATTCTCTCTCTCTCTAGACACACACCCTCATCATTCTCATTCTTGCCCTTCCTCTTTTCATTAAGCACTTTCCTCCCTCCCTGTCAAGCCCCACCCGCCCTTTGTCCCTCCCTCATTCAGTCACTACTCTGCTAAGTGCTCACCCCTGCTCAGCCAATGTTCCACATGGCCTCCGCACTCCAGGCAGCCGTAAACCTCACCATGCCTTTTTTAACCATGCCTACGTTGGGCTCCTGAGGGGCGCAGCGGTCTAAGGCACTGCATCTCGGTGCTAGAGGCGTCACTACAGACACCCTGGTTCGAATCCAGGCTGGATCACAACCAGGCCGTGATTGGGAGTCCCATAGCGCGGTGCGCAATTGGCCCAGCGTCGTCCTCGTTTGGTCGGGGTAGGCCGTCATTGTAAATAAGAATTTGTTCTTAATGACTTGCCGAGTTAAATAAAGGTTAAATCAAACCTTTTTTCACCACACAGGAAAGAATTGGAAACAGCTTTTGGTTTTAACTCTCAATGGGTCACACTGAAGTGGTGATGCAAAGTAATGTTATTGTTATTTTATTTGAATATACTCAGTGGTGTAAAGTACTTAAGTAGTACTTTAAAGTATTTTTACTTAAGTTGTTTTTTGGGGGTGTCTGTACTTTACTATTTATATTTTTGACAACTTCTACTCCATTCTTGTGCTTTTTACTCCATACATTTTCCCTGGCAGCCAAAAGTACTCTTTATATTTTGAATGCTTAGCAGGACAGGAAAATGGTCCAATCCATTCACTTATTAAGAGACCATCCCCGGTCATCCCTACTGCCTCTGATCTGGCGGACTCACTAAACATATGTGCTTCATTTGTAAATGGTGTCTTGAGTCATTTTCTACTAAGGTATCTTTACTTTTACTTAAGTATGACAATTGAGTACTTTTTCCACCACTGAATATACTGTGTGATTGATTAATAGAACACTACTTTGGAAGTACAGTATTGCATTGCTAAGCTTTGTGACTGTATTACAGAGGACAGGTGGTTTCTAATAAAACCTCATGGAATTTGTTTTGATGTTTTTGCTCATTGGTTCAATTCATGTTCTGTCTTTTGTAGATCTGCGCAAACTTGGACGCATACAAAATAATGACGGGGAACCTTGGGGAAAACAAAAAAGAACCGCACAAAAGAATTGCCACTGCCGAAGAGAGAAAAGAGGTACTCTTTAAAAGAAAAAACATGTTTTTATTTTTATTCCCAGTAAGAGAGAGATGTGGATTTTCATGAAATAATATATATACATCATCCTGAGTTTTTGAAGTGTGTAAATGTATTTATGTGCTTACATCTGTTTAATTATCTCTTGTCAGGATCCCTTTGGCGACGTTCTCAAAGGAGTCATGAATGCCATTCACATCCATGCTGAACTGAACCCTACCTGTGACCTAGGCACCCAGAACTATGAGCAGTGGGTGGTCCAGAAAGAACAAAATGGTGAGGGAACACATTTATTTTCATGTTCTTTTGTACTGGAGGGCTACTAATAAGAGGCGTAATCGAAATATATTTCAACCGTTCTCTATACCAAGTGTCATAGTTTAATAAATAGACACCCTATTATACCCCAACAGTATACTGAACAAAAATATAAATGCAGCATGTAAAGTGTTGGTCCCATGTTTCATGAGCTGAAATAAAAGATCCCAGAAACTTTCCAGACGCACAAAAAGCGTATTTCTCTCGAATTTTGTGCACTCGTTTGTTTACATCCCTGTTAGTGAGCATTTCTCCGATGCCAAGACAGTCCTTCCACCTGACAGGTGTGGCATATCAAGAAGCAGATTAAACAGCGTGATCATTACACAGGTGCACCTTGTGCTGTGGGCAATAAAAGGTCACTTAAAATGTGCAATTTTGTCACACAACACAATGCCACAGATGTCTCAAGTTTTGAGGGAGCATACAATTGGCATGCTGACTTCAGGAATGTCCACCAGAGCATTCAATGTTAATTTCTCTACCATAAAACGTTGTTTTAGAGAATTTGTCAGTAGGTCCAACCGATCTCACAACCGCCGACCACGTGTAACTACGTCAGTCCAGGACCTCCAGAGCCGGCTTCTTTACCTGCGTCTGAAACCAGCCACCCGGAAAGCTGATGAAACTGTGAGTTTGTACAACCAAAGAATTTCTGCACAAACTGTCAGAAACCATCTCAGGGAATCTCATCTGCTGGCTCATCGTCCTCACCAGGGTCTTGACCTGACTGCAGTTCTGCGTCGTAACGAGATCCTGAGGCTCATTGTCGTGCCATTCATCTACCAATAACTCATGTTTCATCATGATAATCCACATCCCATGTCGCAAGGACACAATTCCTGGAAGCATAAAATGTTGTAGTTCTTCCATGCCCAGCATGCTCACAAGACATGTCACACATTGAGCGTGTTTGGGATGCTCTGGATCGACTTGTACGACAGTGTGTTCCCAGAATATCCAGAAACTTTGCACAGCCATTGAAGAGGAGTGGGACAACATTCCACAGGCCACAATCAAAAGCCTGATCAACTCTATGCGAAGGAGATGTGTCGCACTACATGAGGCAAAGGGTGGTCACACCAGATACTGACTAGATTTCTGATCCACAACCTTTTTTAAGGTATCTGTGACTAACAGATACATATCTGTATTCCCAGTTGTGAAATCTATAGATTAGGGCCTAATTTATTTATTTAAACTGACTGATTTGCTTATGTGAACTGTAACTCAGTAAAATATTTGAAATTGTTGCATGTTGCATTTATACACTGCTCAAAAAAATAAAGGGAACACTAAAATAACACATCCTAGATCTGAATGAATGAAATATTCTTATTAAATACTTTTTTCTCTACATAGTTGAATGTGCTGACAACAAAATCACACAAATGATCAATGGAAATCAAATGTATCAACCCATGGAGGTCTGGATTTGGAGTCACACTCAAAATTAAAGTGGAAAACCACACTACAGGCTGATCCAACATTGATGTAATATCCTTAAAACAAGTCAAAATGAGGCTCAGTAGTGTGTGTGGCCTCCACGTGCCTGTATGACCTCCCTACAACACCTGGGCATGCTCCTAATGAGGTGGCGGATGGTCTCCTGAGGGATCTCCTCCCAGATCTGGACTAAAGCATCCGCCAACTCCTGGACAGTCTGTGGTGCAACGTGGCGTTGGTGGATGGAGCGAGACATGATGTCCCAGATGTGCTCAATTGGATTCAGGTCTGGGGAACGGGCGGGCCAGTCCATAGCTTCAATGCCTTCCTCTTGCAGGAACTGCTGACATACTCCAGCCACATAAGGTCTAGCATTGTCTTGCATTAGGAGGAACCCAGGGGCCAACCGCACCAGCATATGGTCTCACAAGGGGTCTGAGGATCTCATCTCGGTACCTAATGGCAGTCAGGCTACCTCTGGCGAGCACATGCAGGGCTGTGCGGCCCCCCCCAAAGAAATGCCACCCCACACCATGACTGACCCACCGCCAAACCGGTCATGATGGAGGATGTTGCAGGCAGCAGAACGTTCTCCACGGCGTCTCCAGACTCTGTCATGTCTGTCACATGTGCTCAGTGTGAACCTGCTTTCATCTGTGAAGAGCACAGGGCGCCAGTGGCGAATTTGCCACTCTTGGTGTTCTCTGGCAAATGCCAAACATCCTGCACGGTGTTGGGCTGTAAGCACAACCCCCACCTGTGGACGTCAGGCCCTCATACCACCCTCATGTAGTATGTTTCTGACCGTTTGAGCAGACACATGCACATTTGTGGCCTGCTGGAGGTCATTTTGCAGGGCTCTGGCAGTGCTCCCCCCGCTCCTCCTTGCACAAAGGCGGAGGTAGCGGTCCTGCTGCTGGGTTGTTGCCCTCCTACGGCCTCCTCCACGTCTCCTGATGTACTGGCCTGTCTCCTGGTAGCGCCTCCATGCTCTGGACACTACGCTGACAGACACAGCAAACCTTCTTGCCACAGCTCGCATTGATGTGCCATCCTGGATGAGCTGCACTACCTGAGCCACTTGTGTGGGTTGTAGACTCCGTCTCATGCTACCACTAGAGTGAAAGCACCGCCAGCATTCAAAAGTGACCAAATCATCAGCCATGAAGCATAGGAACTGAGAAGTGGTCTGTGGTCACCACCTGCAGAACCACTCCTTTATTGGGGGTGTCTTGCTAATTGCCTATAATTTCCACCTGTTGTCTATTCCATTTGCACAACAGCATGTGAAATGTATTGTCAATCAGTGTTGCTTCCTAAGTGGACAGTTTGATTTCACAGAAGTGTGATTGACTTGGAGTTACATTGTGTTGTTTAAGTGTTCCCTTTATTTTTTTGAGCAGTGTATTTTTGTTCAGTGTACGTTCCTAAGCAACTATCGATGTTTTCCTACAGCTGCAAAAGAGGAGAATCAAAAAGTGCGAGTTTGTGCTGAGCATCTACGGCAGTACAACGAGGCCCTGTACCTAGGCAAAACCATCCGCATGTGGGATGCCTTCAGCTTCCTGGACAAATACTTTGACGAGGAGCTGAAGAAGAAAGTGGCCCCAGAGGACGAGGAGGCCATCATTAAGACTGATACAGAGCGATTCCTTTTCACACTCTTTAAAGGTAGCTTACTGTACATCTAATGTTTTTAGTACATTGTAGTGTAGCCCTACATAGATATCTGGGAGTTTATTTTTCACGTCTTTCTTCAAAATCTACTTTCTTGCAGATAGCAAAGTGAAACTGCAGGAGTTGGCTAAGCTTCCCCAGTATGAAAATAATAGCCTAGCTAAGCTGAGAACCAAAATCCTGCATGAGTTTACATCTAGAGAAAAGGCTAGAGGGATCATTTTCACGAAAACCCGTCGCAGTGCCATCGCATTAGCTCAATGGGTTCAGGAGAACTCCAAGTTCGAGGAGGTCGGAGTAAAAGCTTGCCATGTGATTGGAGGAGGAGGCCAGAGTGTCGTGAAACCAATGACCGCTGTGAGTGCACGGTTTCACATTTTACAAAGGCTGGCTGTCAGCCAAGTCTGCTTTTTATACTTAAATAGATCACCTTGAAAACATTCACTGTGAAAATGTACTTAAGTGGATGACAGTAGTATTACATCAAATTGGTTCATCTTTGTTTGACTAATTGCACACTGTCATACATCCTCTTCTGTGTAAAGTTGTGCTTAATTACATTATATTGAATAATATATTTTGCCCACGTTTGTGGTTCTCAGGCAGAACAAAGGGATGTTTTGAACAAGTTTCAGAATGCGGAGATCAACTTGCTGATTGCAACAACAGTGGCCGAAGAGGGTCTGGACATAGCAGCATGTAACTTTGTGATACGATATGAGCTTGTGACCAATGAGATCGCTATGATTCAGGTCAGTGATTTAAAGGTTAACTAGCTTTGCCAAAACCATGTCAATATCCAGTGTCATTATTAACTAAGAACTATGAACTTAGATTCTGTATCGTCTGCTAACTCTTTTGGTATGCGCCAAATAAATAGTATTCACTGGTTAGCAGACGATGTACTCACTGTATAACTCAATCCGCGTTATCATGCTGTTAGCATGACTTCAAGCGCTCACTGCCATGGTTTAATGAGAACATGTTTACTGTGTTTGTGTCTTGTAGGCCCGAGGCAGAGGCAGAGCTGAGGACAGTAGTTATACCTTAGTGGCAGGGGAGGGTTCTGGGGTCGCTGAACGAGAGAGTGTCAACGAGTACCGTGAGAAGATGATGAGCAAAGCTATCGATAAAGTCAAGAAATTAGATCAAGAGGAATATGAAAAGAGGGTAAGTCTCCTCTCAACTCTTAACTGCCAGCTTGATATTAAATGAAATATATTTTAAGATTTGATTTCTTAAACCTAGTTGAGTAACGTCAAAAAAAAAGAAATGATATACTAATTGCGTTTTAATTGTTTGTTGCAAGATTAAAGAATTCCAGATTCAGGCGATCATGGAGGAAAGAGTGCGAACAACCAAGAAGAAGCAGAAAGGAATGAAAAAGGAGAGCCCGTCCAAAGTGAAGTTCAGTTGTAGAAGCTGCAACAAACCAGTCTGCTCTGGGGAAGATGTTGAAATCATTGAAAATATGCACAGAGTCAACGTAACACCCCAATTTAAGTATGTTCTGCTGCAAACAGCTGTCCTCTTGTCAAAGTAACCCAACCTGTGCAAGTTTGTAGCCTACTATACAGTACACGGTTGTTGGTAAAGATGTGTAGTACACACGTTCTAGCATTAGAAAACTAAAAGATATACCCCAAACCCCTATGTTCACATTTTAAAATGCTTGCCTTGAGTCTGCATACAGCCCCTCAACCACAAATGTCAGTTATTATTGAAACCATGTCTGTTCTCTCTCTTTTGCAGGGAACTTTTCATTCAAAGAGAAAACACCTCACTTGTTAAAAGGCTACTGGACTACGAGACCAATGGTTTCATAGCATGCAAAGACTGTGGACAGGTAGGCCTATGCCCTGTCCTAATTCTGTAAAGAGAGAAAGACGTTGGTGTTGACCTATAATAGACAACAATTGACGTTAAAGTTTGAAAGGCACTTGCCAATCTAGCAAGTAAGGAGTTTTTTTTTTTTTTCGGTTGCCTGAAGATTTGCCTAAAAATGTACATTTGCTTTTTACATGCAGGAGAGCCACATATGGCCTACCTTACACCTACACATATGGCCTACCTTACACCTACACATATGGCCTACCTTACACCTACACATATGGCCTACCTTACACCTACACATATGGCCTACCTTACACCTACACATATGGCCTACCTTACACCTACACATATGGCCTACCGTACACCTACACATATGGCCTACCTTACACCTACACATATGGCCTACCTTACACCTACACATATGGCCTACCTTACACCTACACATATGGCCTACCTTACACCTACACATATGGCCTACCGTACACCTACACATATGGGAGGAATCAGAAAGATCAGTACTGGAATTATTGTATTTTGGTTGTTATCAGTAAAAGATTCTCAGAGCAGGCTCAACTTGTCCGACTGCCATAAAGTGTCTGTCTTTCACTTAAACAATTGGGAGAAACCCAAGTGATCAGTTTTAGGCTGCTAGAATTCTTTCTGTTTGGTTGTTTTCAGAGCAGGCTCAACTTGCGTGACTGCTTAGTTCATTTGCCCAAGGCAATAGGGCAACCCTTAATGTCAATCCCTGAATAGGTATTCAAACATTTCAATCTATATCCACTGTAAGTGCATGTTACAAAGCCAACTGTCCACTCACGTCGATTTCTTCCTGCAGAGGTGGGGTTCAATGATGCTCTACCGTGGAATCGAGTGTCCCTGTCTTCACGTCAAGAACTTCCTGGTGACGTATGATGAGAAGAGGAAGAACGTC
Organism: Oncorhynchus tshawytscha; assembly: GCF_018296145.1. Lineage (NCBI taxonomy): Eukaryota > Metazoa > Chordata > Actinopteri > Salmoniformes > Salmonidae > Oncorhynchus > Oncorhynchus tshawytscha. The sequence continues at coordinate 13,170,108 of NC_056454.1, read as the reverse complement.
AACAAGTGGAGCGAGCTGGGTATCCAGTTACCTGCCTTTGACTATGCTGAACACGCTCGATCTGTGGCCGAAAGCTCAGAGGATGAAGAATCAATGTAATAATATGGTTACGACAAGGATTGTTTTTTCGAAAAGTAAGAATCAAAACAAAGCCTTACATTTTCACTTGGAAGTTGCACACGTGCAAGCTTTTACAATGTGACTTTGCTCATATCTTTTTAATTGCGAAAGCCGTCATTGATGCAGTATGATACGGGGGGGGTTTCAGGTGTCTTACAAGCTGCTGCTTTTAATTGTCATGAATATATCATTGTATTATTCAATTTATTGTCAATGGCTATCAGTAAATGTTGAATCAAATGAATAATGTGCTTTTCTGATTGAAAAAAAAGATCGTGGAGAAAACATGACATTACTATGTGCCCTAGATATCTCCATGCTTAATCACTGATTGGGGAAAACGGGTTCAGCAGGAAGAGAGATTACTAGTTGAATATGGTGTGCAAACATTTTCTTTTAAAAACATTTCTAATCTGTGCTCCTAGACGAGCTGTTGTTGTGTCAGACACCGCATACATCATGAATGGGTCAAACTAAAGATGAAATTGAACTTCTCGACACACTTCCTCTCCCTTGGGATCCGCTGGTGTTTTCCCGGACCGTATGGTCCGCACCGGTCAGCACACGTTTATGTTTAGATCTAACACACTAGACAGGTGTGGGTTTTTTTTGTGTATTGTCGGTAAATTCACTTATCACTTTGCCCAATGCAACAGGTGTGACCTGTCCAGGGGTATGGTGATGTGTTGCCCTGGCTACTGTGACTTGATAGTTCAGGGAGTAATAAAAGGAAAGAATATGGGTGTCCACGTGATTACTTTTTTCTTCTTCGTTGTTTAGTTTAATCCTAAATTCATAGCTTTCAAAATATTTCCATAATACAAATGTCTGCCATGTGTGAAGTGTGAGACAATAAATTGGGCAGGCAATTTGCCTCAATGTGTGTTTGCTTTCAACCCTCTCTGTCACTTGGCACACCCCTGCATGGAATAAACTGTATATACTTTGCAGACATACAAATTAATGTTTAGTTATTCACAAAATGCCTAGAACTCCACAACTTGCGAATATATTCTATATAATTGCAAAGGTTGCCCATGTTCACTGATAATAACTGGACTACTTATGATATGTGGTGAATGGAAAAGCCACTTCGTAAATCTTGGCAAATTCAGCGCCCTTTGAAAGTTATTTGGGCTGCTGACTTCGAGGAGGCATCCCTGACTAGTATGCCTTACAATTTCCAGATTAATAAAGGATGCCAAGTGCAACTTTAATTGGAAGGAGTAACATATACTGTAAATATTTTTTTTGTGCTTAAGTTTGGATTTTTCTGCGTTTATGTTAAATATTTGACATCCAGAGAGTGTGCGATGAAGTTGACTTGTCATTCCACTAGCGGATGAATGCCTATACAGAATCGGTGCTACTACGGTCAGTAAAACCGTTAAAAATTATCTATAGGACAATAAGACAGAAATGTTACTTTTGAGAGACACGAGCAAAACGGGGTCACTTCAAAAAAACAAAACAGTTAATGTTGAGATGTGTCTGTTACTAGAACTTTGTGAAGCATTTATTTGGGTAGCAATCTGAGGTTGGTAACTCTAATTAACTTATCCTCTGCAGCAGAGGTAACTCTGTGTCTTCCTTTCCTGTGGCGGTCCTCGGGAGAGCCAGTTTCATCATAGCACTTGATGATTTTTGCGGCTGCACTTGAAGAAATCTTAAAAGTTCTTGAAATGTTCCGTATTGACTGACCTTCATGACTGTTATTTCCCTCTGCATATTTGAGCTGTTTTTGGCATAATATGGACTTGGTCTTTTACCAAATTATTTATTTATTTTTATTTAACCTTTATTTAACTAGGCAAGTAAGTTAAGAACAAATTCTTATTTACAATGACGGCCTACCAAAAGACTAAAGGCCTCCTGCAGGGACAGGGGCTAAAAGCATAAATAAAATATAAGTATAGGACAAGACACACATCCCGACAAGAGAGACAACACAACACTACATAAAGAGAGACCTATGACAATAACATAGCAAGGCAGCGACACATGACAACACAGCATGGTAGCAACACAACATGACAACAACAATGTAGCAACACAACATGGTAGCAGCACAAAACATGGTACAAACATTATTGGGCACAGATAACAGCACAAAGGGCAAGAAGGTTTAGAGATAACAATACATCACGCACAGCAGCCACAACTGTCAGTAAGAGTGTCCATGATTGATTCTTTGAATGAAGAGATTGAGATACAACTGTCCAGTTTGAGTGTTGCAGCTCATTCCAGTTGCTAGCTGCAGCGAACTCCTAACTTGTCACAATGCAACACAACTGATTGGCTCAAATGTGTTAAACGCATCAAACACATTAAGAAGGAAAGGCACACCTTTTAACAAGGCACACCGGTTAATTGAGATGCATTCCAGATGACTACCTCATGAAGCTGGTTGAGAGAATGCCAAGAGTGTGCAAAGCTGTCATCAAGGCAAAGGGTGGCTACTTTGAAGAATCTCAAATATAAAATATATTTTGTTTTGTCAAACACTTTTTTGGTTATTACATGATCACATATGTGTAATTAAGTTGATGTCTTCGCTATTATTCTACAATGTAGAAATAGTACAAATAAAATAAAAACTTGAATGACTAGGAGTGTCCAAACTTTTGACTGGTACTGTATATCTGAGAGCCATGAGAAAGATCAGGAAACTATTTAAAAATGTTTTTGCATGTATTTATCCCCTTAATTAAGGCACTAAACTATCTCCATATAGACTGGCACAGACCTTAAGCCAAACGGAGAACATCATCCTGTTAGTGAGTGTCTCATCTTTCAATAGAGGGGTCATAATAGTTTTGTTAGACCAAACCGTTCGGACGCAACAGACGTTTTTGTGAGGAGACCGATTTTCAGGATATCTCATGATCTTTCAAACACTGCTCTAGCTCTGCCACCTCTCAGGGCGATGTCAGCGGATCTGGTGGATTGAGACGCAGCCCACGCAACAACAAAAAACAACAACATATCTCTAGTTTCAACAGACGGATTTTGATGGGAATTTCTGTGTGATGTTAGTTATTCTTATTTCTTTAGGTGGTAGATCAGCTTTAATATTGCAGATAGATTGTAGCATCCATCAATGTGATTGTCTGCATCATTTCCAATCCTCCATATATTTTGGGGCAAATTTATATATATAGTGAACAACAACGCTTAGGCCTCTACTTCCAGCTTATATATACTATATACATTTAATGGACACAGTCTGTTTTACAATAGTTATATTCTGTTTGTTTTTACTCCTGTCCTTCTTCTACCCTCAACCTCCCCCATCTATTTCGGATGTCCATCCGGTTTGATGTCTATTTGCCATATATTTCAAACTGTGCTCTTTCACAAAAGTTCTTAGCCCATAAATGTTTTGTTGTTGTTTGTAACATTTGCAAAAAGCTTTGGGAACTTTGTATCTGTAGTCAACTTCATTCTGATTCTGCGGTCACAGTCAAACAGATACCTAGCCTAAACATCTTAATTCTATGTTTAGCGGAGATCTTCTGTGAATAAAGTAGTTAAAAAAGGGAAGAAGAAAAACATCTAACAATGTCATTTGGCTGCTCTATGAGTGGTCTGGATCACTCTTAGATGTGGGAAGGTGTTTAAGAGCAAAGTTACTAACGAAGGCTCTGGGAAACGAGGCCCTGATATTTCCAGCTTTTTTCCCCCCTAGAACATATATCAATATATCAAATTGTGCCAAAGGCCTGATGCCAAAGGCACATCTTATCTTTAACTTCCACCCAAACACCAGATGTGCTCTCTCTCCCATGTCAAGTATGGGCAATGGCCCTGAGCGATAAACATGCAAAAGCACAGTGGGGTTAACGCTGCACCAACCAAAATAATCTGGAATAGGAAACCACTGAAGAGGAAGTCCCAGTAGGCTGTCTCTAGTGTAAACTAAAGAGAATGGAATGCTGACATTAACTTGACTATCGGTCTCTCTGCCAGGCTTACGTCTGGAATTACAACATTTATTTGAAACCCAACACCACTGCTGGAGCCATGCAAGTCACCCATAATGGAAAAGATCATCAGATCCTTAACGGTTGCCCTGACTGGGCATATGAGGGTGAGTACTGAGTAGCATTGACACATGTTAGAGGGAATGGACAAGGTGGGTTTCATCACACACAAGGCTTTTGAGTAACGTGATATCTTCCACTTTTTTTCAGAGGAGGTTTTCTCATCCATTGAGGCAATATGGTGGTCACCAACTGGAAAGTGTCTGTCTTATGTTGATTTTAATGACACAATCAACTTCTTTTTGTATGGATATGGACAATACCTCACGGTGGTTGTCCCATACCCTAAGGTGGGATGTTGTAATATGTGCCCTTTTTAAAACATGGTATGAATGTCATAAGAATGATATATATACCAAAGACAGCAGGTAAGCAGTATACCGTGATCACACATTATGTGTGTGTTGTACATTGTACAGAGTAAATACAGTATTTGAAGTACAGTGGGGCAAAAAGTATTTAGTCAGCCACCAATTGTGCAAGTTCTCCCACTTAAAAAGATGAGAGAGGCCTGTAATTTTTATCATAGGTACACTTCAACTATGACAGACAAAATGTGGGGAAAAAATCCAGAAAATCACATTGTAGGATTTTTAATGAATTTATTTGCAAATTATGGTGGAAAATAAGTATTTGGTCAATAACAAAAGTTTATCTCAATACTTTGTTATATACCCTTTGTTGGCAATGACAGAGGTCAAACGTTTTCTGTAAATCTTCACAAGGTTTTCACACACTGTTGCTGGTATTTTGGCCCATTCCTCCATGTAGATCTCCTCTAGAGCAGTGATGTTTTGGGGCTGTTGCTGGGCAACACGGACTTTCAACTCCCTCCAAGATTTTCTATGGGGTTGAGATCTGGAGACTGGCTAGGCCACTCCAGGACCTTGAAATGCTTCTTACGAAGCCACTCCTTCGTTGCCCGGGCGGTGTGTTTGGGATCATTGTCATGCTGAAAGACCCAGCCACGTTTCATCTTCAATGCCCTTGCTGATGGAAGGAGGTTTTTACTCAAAATCTCACGATACATGGCCCCATTCATTCTTTCCTTTACACGGATCAGTCGTCCTGGTCCGTTTGCAGAAAAACAGCCCCAAAGCATGATGTTTCCACCCCCATGCTTCACAGTAGGTATGGTGTTCTTTGGATGCAACTCAGCATTCTTTGTCCTCCAAACACGAAAGTTATATTTTGGTTTTGTCTGACCATATGACATTCTCCCAATCTTCTTCTGGATCATCCAAATGCTCTCTAGCAAACTTCAGATGGGCCTGGACATGTACTGGCTGAAGCAGGGGGACACGTCTGGCACTGCAGGATTTGAGTCCTTGGCGGCGTAGTGTGTTACTGATGGTAGGCTGTGTTACGTTGGTCCCAGCTCTCTGCAGGTCATTCACTAGGTCCCCCCGTGTGGTTCTGGGATTTTTGCCCTCCGTTCTTGTAATCATTTTGACCCCACGGTGTGAGATCTTGCATGGAGCCCCAGATCGAGGGAGATTATCAGTGGTCTTGTATGTCTTCCATTTCCTAATAATTGCTCCCACAGTTGATTTCTTCAAACCAAGCTGCTTACCTATTGCAGATTCAGTCTTCCCAGCCTGATGCAGTTCTACAATTTTGTTTCTGGTGTCATTTGACAGCTCTTTGGTCTTGGCCATAGTGGAGTTTGGAGTGTGACTGTTTGAGGTTGTGGACAGGTGTCTTTTATACTGATAACAAGTTCAAACAGGAGCCATTAATACAGGTAACGAGTGGAGGACAGAGGAGCCTCTTAAAGAAGAAGTTACAGGTCTGTGAGAGACAGAAATCTTGCTTGTTTGTAGGTGACCAAATACTTATTTTCCACCATAATTTGCAAATAAATTCATAAAAAATCCTACAATGTGATTTTCTGAAGAAAAAAATTATTGTTTTGTAGGTCATAGTTGAAGTGTACCTATGATGAAAATTAAAGGCCTCTCTCATCTTTTTAAGTGGGAGAACTTACACAATTGATGGCTGACTAAATACTTTTTTGCCCCACTGTATATGTACTGTATCCTGAAAAAATGCTCATCATTTTTGTTACTCGTGTTATCTCCTGTCAAGGCTGGTTCAACAAATTCTAAGGCAAAGCTGTTTGTGGTGGACACAACAAATCCGTCAAGGCTACCTGCCAGGGGTGGTATTTGTTCAAATGTGTAGATTTTAATGATTGATTCCAGTCTACTGTAAATGTTAGCAATATCAGAATTCAATCCCTACAGTATAAAAGTGTATATCATTCCAAAGGGAAAGGCAACACCCATTACCTCAGGCAAATGGGAGGTCATCTACATTTCAAAACTCACCCAAGGCGCTATGTAAGTACAGATGCAAATCCATTTCACTTAATTAGATAACAAAATAGAGTAAACCTACTATTTATCTATCACTTTGACCACATTTGTCTTTAATGTGTTTCTCATAACCCCCCATGGATATTTCATTTCAAGTGGTTTCTCTAAATGCATGATCCTGAATACCAAATAAACCATGAAAGTATGTTCAATTGTTCATCGTTCAGACGGAGATGTTAACTTATATGAACCTGTGTTTGTTTGTTTGTGAGGGTTATGATCGGAAGGAGCCACTCTGCTCCCCAGTGCCTCACCTGCGGCCTGTATAAGGACAGGTGTCAGTACAACTCAGCCTACTTCAACTACGATGCCTCTTACTACCGCATAGACTGCTATGGTCAGTTACCCCATTCCCCATTCACACCCTGAGCACTAACCCATCCGTGATCAATGCAGAAAAATAACTGTGCTGGTCAATATCAATGAATAACACAATGAGTGTCCTAGATAACACCCTATTCCCTATGCAGTGCACTACTTTTGACCAGGGCCTATAGGCCACAGTCTCAGTTCTGACCTCTGACCTCCAGGTCAATTAGTACCTGAGGTTATGTGGTGAACAATTAGCCTACGTGATGTTTTAGTGTATTGTGTGTGCTGATTGTTTCTTATCAGGACCTGGAACACCTTTGTTCACACTCAGGGATGATAGAGGCTAAGGTGAAGGTATGCAAAAAAGTACCACTATTATGAAAATACTCTTTGTAACTGACCAATACTCAGGTTCATGAATCTTCACCACAAACGGGCCAACTTCTGATATGACTTTTAATTGATAAAGAAGTTTTGTTTTAAAGCTCCTGGTTCTTCGTGACAACAAAGATCTTGAAGACATGATAAAAATCATTCCAAATGCCGACCATGCAGTGTGGGACCCTGAGGGTAGCAGAATTTGGTGGGACTGAAGTTTTACAGACTGGCAGATCAAATCATACCATGCTAAATCAAATGTATCTCTATTGGCCTCATGTTTCACTACCTTTTTGCCAACAGATCTTTGGTATAAAATGATGTTACGCCCTAATTTCCCCCAAAAACAAAAAGTACCCTCTTCTAATTGATATGTAAGTACACAGGCCTAAGCATCTTCCAGGATTTGCAGAGAGTTGATTATCCATTCCACTTCACTTTACTGCCTCCAGATCCAGTACATTATATTACAATAATTGTAATTGGTCAAGTTATATACTGATTTCCCTTGCAGATATGGAGGCCCCTGTAGTCAGAAGGCAGATTATCGCTACAGACTGAACTGGGGGTTCGTACCTCTCCAGTACAGAGGGGATCATAGTGGCCAGTTTCGATGGATGGGGAAGCAGTTACCAAGGGGACAAAATAATGCACTCAATCTACCAACGTCTTGGAACGTTGAAGGTGGATGATTAAATAACGGCCGTGGGGTAAAATGCCATTGAACTACAGAGACTTCAGTGTGTCAAGTATAACATCTGTTTAACAGTATGTAAAAACAATTTACAAGTTCAGCAATGTATTCATTTCTGATAATTCATGCAAATTGGAATACCCCAAAGTGGGCTATCTGTTGCTCTTGAAAAAGGTCTCATTATGTAATCTGCTCTCATCGGTTTTTGATTCTGATGAGATCAACACTTGAATGACATAATACTGTAGCTAGAGCAGATCAAATAAATGTTTCGTTTTTTTGTAACTAGGAAATTCATTGACGTGGGCTATATAGACCATGAACGAATAGCCATATTGGGTTGCGTAAATTGGCTATTCTCTTAGATTATGTATATATTTCTGATAAAAAATGCTGTTGTAAATATTTGTTCAATTCAATTAACTGATGTGGTTTTGAAATAATCAGCTTTTCAGTCAAATGGTGGCTTTGTCACGTGGATGGCTTTGGGTGTGTCACGTCTAATCCTGCTCCTGCCCTCCTGCGTTCGACGTCGCCGGGAATACTAACCACCGGTCCTGGGATCCATCATTACGCACACCTGGCATCAATCATGACCTCACTTATTACCTCCCCTATATCTGGCACTCCCTTAGGTTGTTTCCCCAGTCAGTATTGTTGATGTGTTTCATGTCTACACGCTACTTGTGTTTGTTATGTTGTTCGATGTTCCGTTTATTATTATTAAACTCACCACCTAAACTTGCTTTCCGACTCGTATACACCCAGATCCCACGATCTCCTTTGTGGTGGAGGTGGACACTTCAGAGGTGGGTGTGGGGGCAGTTCTGTCTCAACGACAGGGTCCTCCACAGAAATTGTATCCGTGTGCATATAACTCTTAAGAAACTGTCCCCTGTAGAGAGGACTTACGACGTCAGTGATCGAGAACTCCTGGCAGTGAAGTTGGCATTAGAGGAGTGGAGACACTGGCTGGATGGCGCCAAGGAACCATTCGGCATCCTTACCGACCATCGGAACCTGGAGTACATATACGGACAGCGAGGAGGCTGAATCCGTGCCAAGCAAGGAGCGGATTCACAAGGTTTGACTTCACGCTGACCTATCGCCCAGATTTTTTTTAAACACCAAGGCCGATGCCCTGTTCCATCTCTACAATTCGGGAGAGGGTCCTGTCCAGAATGCACCTATAATCCCATCCTCCCGAGTCGTAGCTCCTGTGGTCTAAGTTCCCAAAGGGATAAGGGATCGGCTGCTGACCTGGGCACACACAGCTGTTGTCACTTGACATCCAGGCATTTCTCGCACTTCCCAATCCATCTCCGAGAAGTACTGGTGGCCCAACTTGTGGCCCACCTTGGACGTCACTCGTTACGTCAACTCCTGTTCCGTATGTGCCCAAACCAAATTCCCCCAGAACACTCCAGCAGGGAATCTCCTTCCCATGACTCAGCGTCCATGGTCCCATCTATTCATTGACTTTGTTACTGATCTCCCCTCCTCTGACGGTTTCACCACCATTTTGGTGGTTGTGGATAGATTTTCAAAATCCTGTTGTTTAATCCCTCTTTCTGGTCTCCCTACTACAATTCCAGCAGGTCTTCTGGAATTATGGCCTTCCCGGAGGACATTATTGATGTCACGTGTTACATTCACTTCAGTCAGTGTAGATGAAGGGGAGGAGACAGGTTAAAGAAGGATTTTTAAGCCTTGAGACAATTGAGGCATGGATTGCGTATGTGTGCCATTCAGAGGGTGAATGGACAAGACAAAAAATGGAAGTGCCTTTGAGTGATTTATGATAGTAGATGCTAGGCGCACCGGTTTGTGTCTAGAACTGCAATGCTGCTGGGTTTTTCACACGCAACAGTTTCCCCTGTATTAAGAATGGTTCACCAGTAGTGGCGACCCGTGATTCAGGTTAGGTGGGGCAGAGCTCCACCTGTTTTGAGCCCCACCTGTTCAGCAAAAAAACAACATATACAGTTCCTTCGGAAAGTATTCAGACCCCTTGACTTTTTCCACATCGATCTACACACAATGACCATAATGACAAAGCAAAAACTGTTTTTTTTAATGTTTGCAAACTTATAAAAAACGTAAAACAGAAATACCTTATTTACATATGTATTCAGACCCTTTGCAATGAGACTCGAAATTGAGGTCAGGTTTGCCTTTAAATTGTTTAACTTGGGTCAAACATTTCGGGAAGCCTTCTACAAGCTTCCCACAATAATTTGGGTGAATTTCGGCCCATTCCTCCTGACAGAGCTGGTGTAACTGAGTCAGGTTTGTAGGCTTCCTTGCTCGCACATGCTTTTTCTGTGAGGAAAATAGGCTTGAGGTCAGGGCTTTGTGATGGCGACTCCAATACCTTGACTTTGTTGTCCTTAAGCCATTTTGCCACAACTTTGGAAGTATACTTGGAGTCATTGTCCATTTGGAAGACCATTTGTGAACAAGCTTTAACTTCCTGACTGATGTCTTGAGATGTTACTTCAATATCTCCACATAATATTACCTCCTTATGATGCCATCTATTTTGTGAAGTGCACCAGTCCCTCCTGCAGCAAAACACCCCCACAACATGATGTTCCAAACAGTTCTATTTTTGTTTCATCAAACCAGAGGACATTTCTCCAAAAAGTACCATCTTTGTCCCCATGTGCAGTTGCAAACCGTAGTCTGGATTTTTTAAGACGGTTTTGGAGCAGTGGCTTCTTCCTTGCTGAGCGGCCTTTCAGGTTAGGTCGATATAGGACTTGTTTTACTGTGAATATAGATACTTTTCTACCTGTTTCCTCCAGCATCTTCACAAGGTCCTTTGCTGTTGTTCTGGGATTGATTTGCACTTTTCGCACCAAAGTACGTTCATCTCTAGGAGTCAGAACGCATCTCCTTCCTGAGTGGTATGATGGCTGAGTGGTCCCATGGTATTTATACTTGTGTACTATGAATGTGGTACCTACATTTTTAAAAATTAATTACAAATAAAAAGCTGAAATGTTTTGATTCAATAATTATTCAAACTCAAATAAGTTCAGGAGTAAGAATTTGTCTAACAAGTCACATAATAAGTTGCAAGGACTCACTCTATGTGCAAAAATAGTGTTTAACCTTATTTTTGAATGTCTTCCTCATTTCTTTACCCCACACATGCAGATAATTGTAAGGTCCCTCAGTCAAGCAGTGAATCTCAAACACAGATTCAATCACAAAGACCAGGGAGGTTTTCCAATGCCTCGCAAAAAAAAGGGCACGTATTGGTAGATGGTTGAAAAAATGAAAGCAGACATTGGATACCCCTTTGAGCATGGTGAAGTTATTAATTACACTATGGGTGGTGTATCAATGCACCCAGTCCCTACAAAGATACAGAAGTCCTTCCTAACTCAGTTGCCGGAGAGTAAGGAAACCGCTCAGGGATTTCATAATGAGGCGTATTGTGACTTTAAAACAGTTACACAGTTTAATGGCTGTGATAGGAGAAAACTGAGGATGGAACAACAACATTGTAGTTACTCCACAATACTAACCTAATTGAAAAGAAGGAAGCTTGTACAGAATAAAAATATTCCAAGACATGCATCCTGTTTGTAACAAGGACTGCCAAAAGGTAAGACTGCCAAAACCATTTGCAAAGCAATTATCTTTTTGTCCTGAATACAAAGTGTTATATTTGGGGCAAATACAAAACAACACATTACTGAGTACCACGCTCCATATTTTCAAGCATAGTGGTGGCTGCATCATGTTATGGGTATGCTTGTAATCGTTAAGGACTGAGGAGTTTTTCAGGATAAAAAATCAATGGAATGGAGCTAAGCACAGGCAAAATCCTAGAGGAAAACCTGGTTCAGTCTGCTTTCCACCACACTGGGAGATGAATTCACCTTTCAGCAGAACAATATCCAAAAACACAAGGCCAAATCTACATTGGAGTTGTTTACCAAGAAGACAGTGACTGTTTCTGAGTGGCCTAGTTACAGTTTGGACTTAAATTGACTTGAAAATCTATGGTAAGACTTGAAAATAGCTGTCTATCAACAAACAATTAGACAGAGCTTGGAGAATGTTGAAAAGAATAACGGGCAAATGTTGCACAATCCAGGTGTGGAAAGCTCTTAGAGACTTACCCAGAAAGACTGACAGCTGTAATCACTAACAAAGGTGATTTTAACATGCATTGACTTAGGGGGTTGAATACTTGTCTAATCAAGATACATTAGTGTTTTATTTTTCATGAATTTACAAATGTTAGCATTTTTCTTCAAATTGACAAAAAATGACAATTAAATCAATTTTAATTCCTCATTTTGTGGAAAAGGTCAAGGGGTGTGAACACTTTCTGAAGACACTTTATATGATTGTTTACATGGTATATGATTGTTCACATGGTATGCTATATTGCCAAAAAGTATGTGGACGCCTGCTCGTCAAACATCTCATTCCAAAATCATGGGCATTAATATGGGAAGGCTTCTGGGAAGGCTTTCCACTAGATGTTAGAACATTGCTGCAGGGACTTGCTTCCATTCAGCCACAAGAGCATTAGTGAGGTCGGGCACTGATGTTGGGTGATTAGGCCTGGCTCGTAGTCGGCATTCCAATTCATCCCAAAGGTGTTCAATGGGGTTGAGGTCAGGGATCTTTGCAGGTCAGACACATTCTTCCACACCGATCTCAACAAACCATTTCTATATGGACTTCGCTTAGTGCACAGGGTTATAGTCCTGCTGAAACAGGAAAGGGTCTTCCCCAAACTGTTGTCAAAAATTGGAAGCACAGAATCGTCTAGAATGTCATTGTATGCTGTAGCGTTAAGATTTTCCTTCACTGAAACTAAGGGGCCTAACCCAAACCATGAAAAACAGACAATTATTCCTCCACCACCAAACTTTACAGTTGGCACTATGTATTGGGGCAGGTAGTGGTCTCCTGGCATCTGCCAAACCCAGATTCGCCAGATGGTGAAGTGTGAATCATCACTCCAGAGAATGCATTTTCCATTGCGCATAGTGATTTTTAGGCTGTGTGTTGCAGATCGGCCATGGAAACCCATTTCATGAAGCTCCCGGCGACGAGTTCATGTGCTGAAGTTGCTTCCCGTTCTGTGAGCTTGCTTGGCCTACCACTTTGCGGCTGAGCTGTTGTTGCTCTGCACTTTACAATAACAACATTACAGTTGGCCGGGGCAGCTCTAGCAGTGCTGAAATTTGACGAACTGACTTATTGGAAAGGTATCATCCTATGATGGTAACACGTTAAAGTCACTGAGCTCTTCAGTACGGGCCATTCCACTGCCAACATTTGTCTTTGGAAATGTCATGGCTGTGTGCTCGATTTTATAGACCTCTCAGCAACGGGTGGAGCTGAAATAGCTGATCCACTGATTGTAATGGGTGTCCACATACTTTTGGCCATGTAGTGTATATGAGTATATACCAAGTTCACATGGTATATGATTCTTCAGTCTGGACACATTATTGATACAGACTGTATGTTTTGCATATGATCACATTAGTATTGAACAAATAAACAAATTAATATAATACTGAATTACATTGTGTTCGTTCCTTGATCACCTAAATATCTGATCAGTCTCTAAATTCCACTCAGGATAAAATGCTGGAAGGAGGTGTTTCAATGTTTGCTTAACTCCATGTTCTTACGTTCCACAAACACTGAACCTGCAGTGCAAACCAGGCTATCTGAAAACAGATGGTAGACTGTTATATAAGTATTTGGATTTGTTGGACAGGATGAAATCATGTTTGATTTCGACACCTAAGTGACAGCTTTTACCTCTGGACAGTTCCACATTTAAACAAAGATGGACTGCAAATGTATCTAGTACGTTGAGTCGAGTTCTGACTAATGGATTGAGAGTAACGAATGTGCTTGTGCGTCTGTGAGGAGGGTGCCACCTGAGCAGACAGTCACCCAGCTCAACTATATAAAGGCTGGCCAGACCAAGAAGGGGCCAAGAAGCAGCTCCAGGGAGCCAAAGAGAGAAAAAAACAGCAGAGATCTACCTACGCACAGCAGGCAGCCAGGCACAGACTCCCCCTTTCTCACCGACACTCAACAGAGGGAACAGAGGTGAGCAGCACCAAACCCCTAAAACTCATTTTCAACCGCTGATACTTCACATCAGGAAGTTTCTCTGAATTTGTTTTTAACAATTTCCTATTTCCACTGCTAATATCTAGGAGGTCAAAAGATGAAAGGCACCCACTCTTTCGCTGGACTTCTGCTCTTGATCATTGCTCAGAGCAGCTTGCAAATCCCGCAGGAGGACACAGAGGACAACTCCAGGTAGGAGCCTCAAACTCTGAGAAACTTCTGAACTCTGCACCAATCAGGTTCAGTCTCTCTCTCTCAGCATCCTGTAACTACTGACTTGTCTGTTTCTGCAGCCTATTGACAGAGGACTCTATGTTCAGCGAGCCAAGGGAGCTTTCGAACACGAAGAGACATTCAGAGGGAACATTCTCTAACGACTACAGTAAATATCTCGAGTCGAGACGAGTGCAAGACTTTGTCCAGTGGCTAATGAACTCGAAGAGAAGTGGGTGAGTGTTTCTTTCTTTTTCTCCTACTGTGTGTGTCTGTTTTCCTCATTCCATTTCAAAAAGCAGTAGATCATCTTCCAATATGTTCCAGCTTAACCTGAAACTGTATGAATGCAGTACTTAAGCGATAGGATGAATGAGCTATAATGAGCTATAAACAAAGACAAAAATGCCCTCAATTTTTATGACATACTGTAGATATTTACTACATGTTGGTGATTTTCATGGTTTTCAGTTACAGCTCAGAGAAATCTTACTTTAGCAGATTAATAATCCACAGTGAATCAATGTGTTTAACAACTGCTTATTTCCCATATATTATTAACTTTATATAGTTACTATCAACACTATAAAATCTCTCCATATTTTTTTTAGGGGTCCCATCAAACGACATGCAGAGGGTACCTACACCAGCGACGTGAGCTCCTACCTGCAGGACCAGGCAGCCAAGGAGTTTGTGTCCTGGCTGAAGAATGGCCGAGGCAGACGAGAATAGGGCTGCTCTACTCAGCCACAGATTCCCAGTGTCTTATTATTCAGTCACAGAGTCCCAGTGTCTTATTAATCAGTCACAGAGTCCCAGTGTCTTATGTCTTATGAGCCCCCAGTCAAGAGAGAATGCAACTCATCCAGAATGACCCCCCTTGTTCAATTTCCTGTATCCTCCTTCCTCTGGTCATGCTAATAAATCCCCCGACAAGAAATTGTGTTGCCTGTCAATTGCTTTTTGTTTGTTAACATAAAATGGTGACATACTGTATTAACTAAATGCTTCACTTTGTACTTCAAGGGCAAGATTTTCAGTGTTAGGAGGGGAACAAGATCGAATGGTTAAACAATAGCCTAATTAAAAATGATTGATTAAAAAAAACACTCTCCTTCTAAAAATAACAGGTTAAAAATTTGGGTAAAACTGGCCCAAAATATGTAGTCTGTACCTTGCTAATTTTGTTGGAGAAAAATGTTAATAAACCATTATTCTTGCCATACAAAATGTATTCAAATATCCAAAGATACACTCAAAAGTATGTGGACGCCCCTTCAAATTTAGTGGATTTGGCTATTTCCCGTTACTGACAGGTGTATAAAATCGAGCAAACACCCATACAATCTCAGTGATCCGTTACTTTCAACGTGGCACCGCCATAGGATGCCACGTTTCCAGTAAGTCAGTTTCATCAAACTTCTGCCCTGCTAGAGCTGCCCTGGTAAACTGTAAGTGCTGTTATTGTGAAGTGAAAATGTCTAGGAGCATCGGCTCAGCCGTGTAGTGGTAGGCCACACAAGCTCACAGAGCGGGAACACCGTGAAATGGGTTTCTATGGACGAGCAGCCGCACACAAGCCTAAGATCACCATGCTCAATGCCAAGTGTCGGCTGGAGTGGTGGCCTGCACAAAGCCCTGGCCTCAACCCCATTGAACACCTTTGGGATGAATTAGAACGCCGACTTCGAACCAGGGCTAATCGCCCAACATCAGTGCCCGACCTCACTAATGCTCTTGTGGCTGAATGGAAGCAAGTCCCCGCAGCAATGTTCCAATATCTAGTGGAAAGCCTTCACAGATGAGTTGAGGCTGTTATAACAGCAAAGGGCAGACCAACTCCATATAATACCCATGATTTTGGAATGAGTGTCCACATAATTTTGGCCATGTAGTGTATCTAAACACTAACCAGAGAGATGCCTTATCATATGAACCCATAAACACAAATATTGTGGAAATACTATATTCAGTTCAAATATAATCCTTACTTTTATAATAAATGTAATTGTATTATATATAAATATAGAACCTGTGTCAATCGATGAGTAACAATTTAAGATCATGTTCGAGTAGAGAACCTGTGATCACGGAGGTGGAACCCAAATCAATCAACCTTGAGGACAGCCATATCACCAAGGGGAAAACACACCCAGGGATTTCAATCAAGTAATGGAATGACGTGATGTGAATCAACAGCCTGGCAGGGATCAGGGATCAGGGAGCACTTCCTAGGTGTTACTGGCATGGAAATAAACTAGTCACATGTGCCAGATATATGTCATGCTTTGGGATGTGATACCTCTCTAAGCTGTCAGCTAGTGAATTGAAAACCATCTGTTGATTTAGAAAAAAAAAACGCCTGCCCACACAATTCTATTTATATTCCAAATCTCTAAGGGTCATACTGGGCATTTGCCGTAATAGAATTTGGGTCTCTTTTGTTGTTGAATAAAAAATTATATGTAATTCACTTCTGTGGACGAGGCTGTCATTGTTTTGTACAATATGTTCAAGTGAAGTCACAGTGTATAATCCAACGTATTACCTCCAGGCAAATTGAGGTCCTGCAATGAATGACTTCAGCAATTGTACTTCCTCTTTATCCAACCTTATGCTCACAAGGCAGATGTGGCTGTGAGTGAAGTGGAAGACTCAGTTCAGTTGAGGGGATTTTTGTCAAACACTTTCACCCAAAGTGTAATGTGACCTGACCTTTGACCAATCACATCCGATTTTTTTCAGAGCTGATCTGATTGGTCAAAAAAAAACAATTAGTGAAAAAATTATTCTGAATTGGACTGCCTGTCTAAACGCTGCCCTAGTGTATAAGGTTAGTCAACCTTTGAACTCAAAGTTGACCCTCCCTGCCTTTATTAACTGGAAATTGCATACTCCTTGGCTTTCTCGTAGATCAAAGCATACAGAGTAAATCTAAAAACTCTTACAAATTTAGAATTAGGGTTCTATTTAGGGCATTTGTTTTAGGTGTCAAGGCCATTTCAGATCACTAGTTGACTTACTCCAAATCAGACATTCCAAACAGCATGCAGGGACTCTGATGGCACAGCTGGCGCTGCAGTACAGCGCCCTTAACCACTGCGCCACCAGGGAGGCCCTGCATGCAGTAATATTGATGGGGAAAATAAACATGTTCAAATAAATGTATTAAGTTTGAGTTTTATACTTTCATAGTAAATGTGCATACAGTTGAAGTCAGAAGTTTACATACACTTTTAGGTTGGAGTCATTAAAACTCGTTTTTCAACCACTCCACAAATATCTTGTTCACGAACTATAGTTTTTCTACATTGCACATGACGCAAGTCATTTTTCCAACAATTGTTTACTGACAGATTATTCCACTTATAATTCACTGTATCACAATTCCAGAGGATCAGAAATGTACATACACTAAGTTGACTATGCCTTTAAACAGCTTGAAAAATTCCAGAAAATTTTGTCATGGCTTTAGAAGCTTCTGATAGGCTAATTGACATAATTTTAGTCAATTGGAGGTATACCTGTGGATGTATTTCAAGGCTTACCTTCAAACTCAGTGCCTCTTTGCTTGACATCATGGGAAAATCAAAAGAAATCAACCAAGACCTCAGAAAAAAATTGTAGACCTCTACAAGTCTGGTTAATCCTTGAGAGCAATTTCCAAATGCCTGAAGGTACCACGTTCATCTGTAAAAACAATAGTACGCAAGTATAAACACCATGGGACAACGCAGCCGTCATACCGCTCAGGAAGGAGATGCGTTCTGTGTACTAGAGATCAACGTACTTTGGTGCGAAAAGCGCAAATCAATCCCAGAACAACGGCAAAGGACCTTATGAAGATGCTGGAGGAAACAGGTACAAAAGTATCTACAGTATATCCACAGTAAAAAGAGTCCTATATCGACCTAACCTGAAAGGCCGCTCAGCAAGGAAGAAGCCACTGCTCTAAACCCTCCATTAAAAAGCCAGACTACAGTTTGCAACTGCGCATGGGGACAAAGATCGTACTTTTTAGAGAAATGTCCTCTGGTCTGATGAAACAAAAATAGAACTCTTTGGCCATAAAGACCATCGTTATGTTTGGAGGAAAAAGGGGGAGGCTTGCAAGCCGAAGAACACCATCCCAACCGTGCAGCATCATGTTGTAGGGGTGCTTTGCTACAAGAGGAACTGGTGCACTTCACAAAATAAATGGCATCATAAGGAAGTAAAATTATATGGATATATTGACGCAACATCTCAAGACATCAGTCAGGAAGTTAAAGCTTGGTCGCAAATGGGTCTTCCAAATGGACAATGACCCCAAACATACTTCCAAAGTTGTGGCAAAATGGCTTAAGAACAACAAAGTCAAGGTATTGGAGTGGCCATCACAAAGCCCTGACCTCAATCCTATAGAAAATGAGTGTGAAGAACTGTGCGAGCAATGCGTGTGCGAGCAAGGAGGCCTACAAACCTGACTCAGTTACTCCAGCTCTGTCAGGAGGAATGGGCCAAAATTCACCCAACTTATTGTGGGAAGCTTGTGGAAGGCTAGCCGAAACGTTTGACCGAAGTTAAACAATTTAAAGGTAATGCTACCAAATACTAATTGAGTGTATGTAAACTTCTGACCCACTGGGAATGTGATGAAAGAAATAAAAGCTGAAACAAATCATTCTCTCTACTATTATTCTGACATTTCACATTCTTAAAATAAAGTGGTGATCCTAACTGACCTAAGACAGGGAATTTTACTAGGATTAAATGTCAGGAATTGTGAAAAACTGAGTTGAAATGTATTTGGCTAAGGTGTATGTAAACTTCCGACTTCAACTGTATACAAGATGCATAATAAACAGTTATACTTCAGCTCTAAAGACCAGTAACAATAGGAGACAATAAACTTAATATTGTTTTGCA
Organism: Oncorhynchus tshawytscha; assembly: GCF_018296145.1. Taxonomy (NCBI): domain Eukaryota; kingdom Metazoa; phylum Chordata; class Actinopteri; order Salmoniformes; family Salmonidae; genus Oncorhynchus; species Oncorhynchus tshawytscha. The sequence goes on along the minus strand of NC_056454.1, from coordinate 13,150,936 downwards.
GTGCCAAGTTCCCTTACACTGCTTCACGGATTTCTGCCACAAACAAAACTGATTGAGTGACTTTTCAAACACATTTATTCAGAGCTAAGTACAATTAGTAACACGAGTAGTAGTAGCAGAGTAGAAATGTTCAACAAGAGATTTCAAAATATTTTGCAGATATTGATCATTTAAAATTAAGCAAAAGGTATTATAGATAAATAGGCTTAGAAAATTAGATGTGAACAAATTCGTTGTTGGTATTGTACAAAGGAAATATAGTCTAATAATCTTTATAACAATAAATATAGCTCCTATAAATGCTCCCCTTCTAGAAAAAGTGCTATTGCATTTGTTTCTATAGCCCATGTGTGTTGCCCTTTAGCAGACGCCTTCAAGTATCAGTTAAGCTTCATATTTAGTTACTAAGTGGACAATCATTCCTGGGCACACACAATGCCCCCATGACAAAAAACTCAAATAAAAGAGAACACACAAGCATAAACTTTGCAGCTTGAAAATATTGATATACTGCAATAACTGCAACTATTTCAACTTTGGCAACAAATATTATGATTTAAAATAAATGCCAGGATTTTCTTTTCTTCTTGAACATTGTTTCAATACTATCTATTGATATGCATAACAGTATTCTACAACGTAAGTCAGGCGTTTTACTAATCAAATGCTCAATGCAATGGTTGCGCTTTGACCAAGAATAAATTGCCAACAATAAATAATATAAAAATGCTATTTTCAGCTAATCTCTTTACTGGTAGTAACACAATTGGAAAATATTCTAAGCTTAAAGACTATTGCAAATAGCTAAACTCATAATGCATTGAATATTTTAAACACAGATACTGTAGATTTTTATTTGCCAATGAAAGTAGCCAATTCCTGCAGTCAAACGACCTAGTGGCCGCATGGGTGAAATGTTGTTTTTTTTTAAACGCCGGGATGCAAACTTAAAAGGTAATAAAAAATGTTTAAACCCATAACCATCTGTGTGAGGTGTATACTTTTGTGTCAAAGTAGATTTGTTTAAGACGACCAAGAAACACTCCAAGTGACCCTGATTGAGCCCACTGCAGTAAAAGGTTCATCAGATGCTGTATATTTCATAAAAGTGGATTAATTAAAGTTGCATTGCATACAGTACATTTTCACTTTGCCCTATTTTGTAGATATATGAACTCATCAATTGTATATACTGATGCACAGTACATAGTCTTTAACTGCAGTATTGTACACACTTTTTTAATCGATTGTTTATCTGGTTGGATAATTTAGCAATTTCAAAACAACTGTCATATTATGATATTGAAAAAAATACAAAAACATACAAAATACATTCAATAAATTAAAAAAACAAACTCAAGCTGAAAATAGTTTCTCAATGTGACAGATACATCCTCGATACATCCTAACATTCTGTTGCTTTCACATACAGTCAAACTTACCTCTCCTATATCACGCGGGTATTACTTGACATTTAAAAACACAAAAACAAATAAAAACAAAGAAGCAGCTTCCGACACAGAAACTATAAACACTAACGCTTTTGATACACACAAAGATTTACAAGACAAATGTAAAGGAATGGTAAACTGTGGCACACAATTTTGATTTGTTTTCAACACAGTGAAGGGGGAAACGTCATAGGCTTGTCTCCCTTGCGAAGCAGCCCTTCTGCATATTTCTCCTCTTCTTTTGTTTCCTGTTCTTGGATAAGCTGTGGGTATCAACACTGGCTGTTAGTGCCTTCAAGTATACAATTTCAGAACGTAGCTTATAACTATCAGCTGTCCGGCTCCAACAATGGAGATTCTCCATTATGAATCATTTTTTTGTCCAGGATTAGGCTTAATCTGTGTCCCCAAATGTATCATCAACTGATGTTTTAGTGGGGAGGGGCTTTAACGTGAACATTAACACCATATTGATGTGCTTTAATAAATCGCATGGTAATCCCATCCCATACAGAGTTGCACTGTATGTTCAGGCAGCTGAGAAGTATAATGGGATCAGAATCTCAGACAATGTTCATGAAAGAGCAGTTTTCACAAGAGAGATGTACTAATATAATTACACTCTCCAGCTGTTGCGTAATGGGAGCCTGCAGCTAGTACGCTGTCGTGCTCCTTGCCGAACTGCCCGTCACGGCCATTGGCTGAGGCATAGTAGATTGGGTAGAGGGATGACTGTCATGCTAGCAGAGCCTGATTGTCACAGCAGCATCATGTTGTCAGAGATGCACTTTCCTACTTTACATCCTTGCTTTCTCAGTCATGTCACTTTAGACCGAGCACATTCATTTGTCACTGCCTGTAATACGCTGGGTTTATATTCCAAGCAGTGAACAGGTAACGGATTTAGCATCCATAATATTGACCTTTGCCTAACATTGGCAGTCGTCAAAGAGTTTCAAAGAGCTGTGCTCTCCCAGTGTTCATGAACTCGAAAATGCATAACATGACAATTTGAAAGATGCAAAATAAGCAGCATATAATTTCAACCTGATGGTAAATTGAGGAATAAGACATTGTATAATCCTGCCTCATATCATGCAAAGATAAACATAATTATTTTTATTCCAAAAAGTGATGGTCACCAAATGGAGTAAGGATGCTCAAACGGGCACGGGGATCAGACTCTTACCTTTGAGGGGTTCAGCATCTTAGAGGACATAAGAGAGTTTATGACAGAGATGGAATGGGAAAATACAGTCAAGAAAATTCATCAGTTCTAAAGTGGATGACAATCTGCAATTTCGTTCATATACAATAGCCATGACATATCAATATCCTGAAAATTCTCTATGAGCATGGAACTTGGTCAATATGAGGCATTTTATAAATTCAATGGTACATTGTCATCAGTTTCCAATATAATGGTTATGACACGGTATCTATTCAGTATATTCTCAACAAACTTTTCACAAGGATTGAAGACGTGGGGAAATGTGCAAGAACGTTTGAGTTGCAGGCACATATCTTCAATTAAGACACATTTTTATGCAAACTGACAGAAGAGAAACAAAGATACGTTTTAAATGGAAAACTTCAATGTGCTGATTTTGGGGAAACGTGCTTGAGGCAATGCAATACCATTTTGAGTTGTCGGAGTTGACATTCCACGTGTTTCCAAAAGAGCCTTTGGACATTTCATCTGTGATGTTGAGTACGGATTCACTCCTAAAAAACAAGACATAATCATGCATTATAATACACAACAAACAGTCAACTATTTGACTACCAATGAAGCTTGAAGTCTTTTTACAGTTTAAAAAGGGAGATATAATGTTATCATAATGGCCTGACTTACTTTTGATATCCTTCTAATGGTAATTGCACTACTCCCTCTTCCTCTCCCAACATGCTTTGCTCCTCCTCCTGAAGAATATGATAATCAACAGGAAGTTGTTAAACTATAGTGATAGTACTATATATAATTAATTGGTTAACACATGCAGAGATAAATCATTACAACAAAAGTTACATATCTACAGTAAAAATGAACATTATTTTGAGTTATTGACATAGCCTTGTTCTGTTCAATGTTCTCTACCTATATATAGGTTCGTGCCGTGAAAAGATCTTCGTGGGCTATACGGCCTTGCTGGCCTTGTCTCAGAGTAGTAAGTTGGTGGTTGAAGAAATCCCTCTAGTGGTGTGGGGGCTGTGCTTTGGCAAAGTGGGTGGGGTTATATCCTGCCTGGTTGGCCCTGTCCGGGGGTATAGTCGGACGGGGCCACAGTGTCTCCCGACCCCTCCTGTCTCAGCCTCCAGTAATTCTACTGCAATAGTTTATGTGTCGGGGGGCTAGGGTCAGTTTGTTATATCTGGAGTATTTCTCCTGTCTTATCCGGTGTCCTGTGGGAATTTAAGTATGCTCCATCTAATTCTCTCTCTCTTCTCTCTCTTCTCTCAGAGGACCTGAGCCCTAGGACCATGCCTCAGGACTACTTGGCCTAATGACTCCTTGCTGTCCCCAGTCCAACTGGTCGTGCTGCTGCTCCAGTTTCAAATGTTCTGCCTGCGGCTACAGAACCCTGACCTGTTCACCGGACGTGCTACCTTGTCCCGGACCTACTGTTTTCGACCCTCTCGTCCTACCACACCTGCTGTCTCTAACTCTGAATGCTCGGCTATGAAAAGCCAACTGACATTTACTCCTGAGGTGCTGTTGCACCCTCTACAACCACTGTGATTATTATTTGACCCTGCTGGTCATCTATGAACATTTTAACATCTTGGCCATGTTCTGTTATAATCTCCACCCGGCACAGCCAGACGAGGGCTGGCCACTCCTCATAGCCTGGTTCCTCTCTAGGTTTCTTCCTAGATTCCTGCCTTTCTAGGGAGTTTTTCCCTAGCCACCGTGCTTCTACATCTGCATTGCTTGCTGTTTGGGGTTTTAGGCTAGATTTCTGTATAACACTTTGTGACATCAGCTGATGTAAAACGGGCTTTATAAATACATTTGATTTGATACTCTAAATAACCAAATTCATGTTGTTACTTCAAAAGAATACAAGATTTTAAAAAATCGCTGGCACCATTCAAACCAATGAGAGTTTGGAACTTTAAAGCCAATTATCTCAGAATCATCTTTTTGCAGATAGAACCTTATAGTCTCAAACTCTAGCTTTGTTATGTAGATGCTATTTTCATACCTCTTCTTCAGCATCCTTCAATTTCTTCTTACTCTCTGGCATGAGATCATCCAGCCAGCTCATCTCTCTCTTGGTGAAGAAGCAATCCATCAGCTTCCTAATAAACACCAGAGCCAACACCTGCAAGGAACACAAACACACTTACTACTTAACTTACTATTCAAGGATTGCATGTTTCGTCAAAATATATTTTTGAACGTTCGTTTTGGACGGATGCCTAACTGAGCATTCTACTTAATGCATCTACTTAATGCATCATCAAGGAGCGCTGATGAACATTTAATCAAAAGTGCATTACGGTGGCTGGGAAATAGAATGACATTCAAAATGGGAAAAGAATTAGTAGGGAAACCTTTTGTCATCATTTTGATGTCACCAAATTTACTTTAGATGCCGTATAACATTAGCTAGCTAGCTAAAATTGAGGGGGCGGCACCGGATTTTAGCTAGCTAACGTTATCATTGCTAGCTATTTATGACGAATTTTGCTAGCTAATGACAACACTGCCATCTGTCTAAAGATAATTTGACAACATGATAATGCTGGCAAAGTTGTTTCCTACAAAATATGTCTCTACTTTATCAATGTCATTCTATTTCCATGCACTATAGTGTAATTTCGAAACAGTAGTTATTCTCCGTCCAGAATGGCTGAGTTTATCACCACTTTAGAGGGCTGATAGATGGCTTGAGAACGTTCAAAAACAATGGCATAACGTGACCGAGTGACGGAGGTGCAACCTATGACACTCAGACAAAATGATCTACGTAAATAATCCTTGTCTCAGCAAGAACGGCCCATAGGGCAGGAGCCTATCTCCTGTTTCTGGTGTGGACGCATTCTAATGTAAAACGTAAGTCAATGGCTATACTGTACATCTCATAGTGGTGCTAATTGTGTTAAACTACAATGTGGCCAAATAAATCCACATGTAACCTATGACCCAGGGAGAAAGCTAGGAGAAAGGCATTTGCTAACCATCATGGGGAAGACGATGGCATAATTGGAGGTCTTGATGACCCAGAGCATGACCAAGCAGCTGAGCTGGATGATGGTGAAGAGGTGGACCTTCCTCAGGGGAACATATCTCAGGTAGATGAAGTCAGGCTGGTGCTTGGCTGGCATGCCAAACAGCTTCAGACGGTCAAAGAACTGATGAGCAATAGAACAAAGGCTTTACATGATAACCTCAGGAGCATTCAATTCAGGCCAACTGTGTGGTGATACGTCTGCATTTTCTCAAGATGGTCTCTTTGAACTTAGCTTTAGATGTTAGCCAAGTGTGTCAGAACTTAGCCTTTACAAGCCTATTTTGACTGAGAGTGTACATTAACTTTATCTGAGTGTGCTTCGTGACATCTTACCTGTATCCCTCTGAGCGAAGATGCTCCCATGTACAGGAATACTCCATACAAGACAGGCATGGGAATATACTGAAGGAGAGCAATCATATTATGGTTCAGTTATACAAGCATCAGTAAAGACAGGAAACAGTCGAATACGTGGGATTGAACCACATAAAATGATCTGTTCACTTTGAGGCACTGCAGACTTATACTCTGGGTGCAAAATAAATACAACTTGAGCAAGACAGAGATACGTATATTGCATTCGGAAAGTATTCAGACCCATTGACTTTTTCCACATTTTAATACATTCTAGCCTTATTCTAAAATGTATTCATTTTGTTTTCCTTGTCAATCTACACACAATACCCTATAACGACAAAGTGAAAATAGGTTTTTAAAAATGTTTGCAAATGATTAAAAATAAAAAACAGAAATACCTTATTTACATAAGTATTCAGACCCTTTGCTATGAGATATGAAATTGAGCTCAGGCGCATCCTGTTTCCATTGATCATCCTTGAGATGTTTCCACAACTTGATTGGAGTCCACCTGTGGTCAATTCAATTAATTGGACATGATTTGGAAAAGCACACACCTGTCTACATAAGGTCCCACAGTTGACAGTGCATGTCAAAGCAAAAACCAAGCCATGAGGTCAAAGGAATTGTCTGTAGAGCTCAGAGACAGGATTGTGTCGAGACACAAATCTGGGGAAAGGTATCAACAAATTTCTGCAGCATTGAAGGTACCCAAGAAAATAGTGGAACCACCAAGACTCTTCCTAGGGCTCGCGCCCGGTCAAACTGAGCAATCGGGGGAGAAAGGCCTTGGTCAGGGATGTGACCAAGAACCCAATGGTCACTCTGACAGAGCTCCAGAGTTCCTCTGTGAAGATAGGAGAACCTTCCAGAAGGACAACCGTCTCTGCAGCACTCCACCAATCAGGCCTTTATGGTAGAATGGCCAGACGGAAGCCACTCCTCAGTAAAAGGCACATGACAGCCCGCTTGGAGTTTGCCAAAAGGCACCTAAAGGACTCTCAGACCATGAGAAACAAGATTCTCTGGTCTGATGAAACCAAGATTGAACTCTTTTGCCTGAATGCCAAGCGTCACGTCCGGAGGAAACCTGGCACCATCCCTACGGTGAAGCATGGTGGTGTCAGCATCATGCTGTGGGTATGTTTTTCAGTGGGAGGGACTGGGAGACTAGTCAGGATCAAGAGAAAGCTGAACGGAGCAAAGTACAGAGAGATCCTTGATGAAAACGTTGTCCTGTTGGAAGGTTCACCTTCCAACAGGACAACGGCCCTAAGCACATAGCCAAGACAATGCAGGAGTGGTTTCAGTTTCTGAATGTCCTTGAGTGGCCCAGCCAGAGCCCGGACTTAAACCTAATCTCTGGAGAGACCTGAAAATAGCTGGCCATAGATTGATGAGGGGGAGAAAGGATTTAATCAATCTTAGAATAAGTCTGTAACGTAACAAAATGTGGAAACGTGAAGGAGTCTGAATACTTTCCGAATGCACTGTATATTACACTGTGATAGGAAAAGCCTTTGGACAGCCCGGAGGCTAGGGCCAAAACAATATGAGCTCAGAGAAGCTATCTGACCTTGAGCACAGAGGTCATGAAGACGGAGCAGCCCATGAGCAGGAAGATCATGAGGCCGGTGAAGCGCTGCTCCCGGATGCCCAGGAATTTGGGCTGTTCCCCGGGGGCCGAGCACTCCGACTCTAGCTTCAGACTGTTGACGTGGGAGATGGAGAGCACGGTGGCAGCCACGAACCAGGGCAGCCCCATGATGGAGCACACCCCCAGCATGATGCCCACCACAAACAGATCCAGATGATACCCACAGCCTTTCTGTGGGAATTGATAGACAATACAGCACAACTGAGAATGCACTACTCAATACTTAGGAATGGCAACACTTTCAAATGGAATGTTTCAAGAAATGATGTTTACAGAAGTGCTTCACTGTCAAAATCTTGACTACTCTGCAATGAAAAAAAAAAGAAGACTTCTGAAGGGGGCTTCTTTAATCCATGTCAACAACCAGTACCAAACAGCTAACGGTCAGGCTATGGTGTACAAAGCCTCCCAGATGATCTGAGCCTCCCCATTCCAGTAGCCTACTGCACGGTTTCCCAAACTCGGTCCTGGGCTGCACCTTTTGGTGTTTGGCCCTAGCACTACACAGCTGATTCAAATAATCAAAGCTTGATAATGAGTTTGGTTATTTGAATTAGCTGTGTGGTGCTCGGGCAAGGGCCGACTTTGGGAAGCACTGGTCTACAGTACCTTTAGTTTGTGCTCCTTCCTGTTGATGATGACCGCGGTGATCTGCTGGTCCATGAAGATGAGGATGGTGCAGAGCAGAGCAGGGATCACTGTCACTAAGGTGGTCCACCAAGGGTTTCCGCCTAACGGGCTGATCAACCAACCACGGTCATCTCTGGTCGGCTGCAAGGATTTAGGTTCTTGGTAAATATTGCATCGACATAGCATGGCGACTGTCCATAGTGTAGAGTATCTTGAGTTAAAAATGTGGAATCACATGGTAATATCTTGTTATCTACCTCACCTTAAACACACTGGGGACTTTTAGTTTTGGAGACGGGACCCCTAAGACATAGTCCACCAGGACCATGGTAAAGATGGTGATGAACACAGCAAAGTCACTGATGACGGCTCTCAACTGTGCAAGAGAGGGGTGCATGTCAACTGTCTGGTTTTAGCACGGGGGAAAAATCTATATTATTGTTCAACATCAAACTACTATGTCAATCACAGATTGCACAGGTAAATCAAACACAGAGCACCTTGGTTGTTGATTCAATTCTCACATGGGCCACACATTTGGCTTGAAGAAAAAAACGGGGGTTCTGTGCTCAGACAACAGGAGAAAAAGTGCTGCCTGAAACCACAATAGAATCCAAAGGAAGTGGTGTAGGCGGACACTTCTCCATTAGAAACTCCGACAGTACTCACATATGACCACTAGAGTGCTCCACTGCACCAGAAAACTCAGGAGCATGACAGAAACCCTGTCTGCAGTCGACAAACACATAACAGATACAAATGAGTGGGATTACAGCAGGAACTGGGTCTGCTGCCTTACCTTGGTGGGGAAGTAACGGCTGAACTTGAACTCTTTGAGGAAAGCCGACATGAAGACAGTGGAGAAGAAGAGAACGACAGACCAGAAGAGAACATCTGGAATGTAGGGTCCATGAGGGCCACAGGCGGTGCCCACAAACTCCCCTCGCCTCTTTATGCAGTCCTGCAATAACAGGTGGTCATTCAAAACATCCTGTATTACAGGGTTGGGGTCAATTCCATTTCAAATCAGTCAATTTACACAGACAAGGGGACTGAGTGTACAGGGAATGTTGTTCCAAATGTGACTATTAAAACCTACCCAAACCAGAAACCATGGATAGATGGCAGCATTCCCGCGAAAAACTGAAAGCACGAACCATTCTATTTATTCATGGCAAGGTGACTGGGAATATGGTTGAATACAAACAGTGTAGATATTCCCTCTGTTAGGCAATCAAACAGGCAAAACATCAGTTCAGAGACAAAGTGGAGTCGCAATTCAATGGCTCAGACATGAGACATATGTGGCAGGGTCTACAGAGAATCACGGATTACAAAGGGAAAACCAGCCAAGTCACGGACACCGCCGTCTTGCTCCCAGACAAGCTAACCACCTTCTTTGCCCGCTTTGAGGATAACACAGTGTCACCGATGCAGATCGCTCCCAAGGACTGTGGGCTCTCGTTCTCCGTGACCGAAGTGATAGACATTTAAGCGTGTTAACCCGGCCCAGACGGCATCCCCAGCCACGTCCTCAGGGCATGCGCAAACCAGCTGGTTGGAGTGTTTATGGACATATTCAAAAAATCACCGGGGGCACACTTCCTGCCCTCCGGGACATCGACAGCACCAGTTGTCACAGGAAGGCCAAAAAGATAATCAAGGACACCAACCACCCGAGCCATGGCCTGTTCGTCCCGCTATCATCCAGAAGGCGAGGTCATTACACGTGCATCAAAGCTGGGACCGAGAGAGTGAAAAACAGCTTCTATGCCAAGGCCTTTAGACTGGTAAATAACCATCACTAGCCGGCTACCACCCGACTACTCAACCCTGCACCTTAGAGGCTGCTGCCCTTATATACAATTGAAGTCGGAAGTTTACATACACTTAGGTTGGAGTCATTAAAACTTGTTTTTCAAACACTCAACAAATTTCTTGTAAACAAACTATAGTTTTGGCAAGTCGGTTAGGACATCAACTTTGTGCATGACAAGTAATTTTTCCAACAATTGTTTACATACAGATTATTTCACTTATAATTCACTGTATCACAATTCCAGTGGGTCAGAAGTTGACGTACACTAAGTTGACTGTGCCTTTAAACAGCTTGGAAAACTCCAGAAAATTATGTCATGGCTTTAGAAGCTTCTGATAGGCTAATTGACATCATTTGAGTCAATTGGAGCTGTACCTGTGGATGTATTTCAAGGCCTTCCTTCAAACTCTGTGCCTCTTTGCTTGACATCATGGGACAATCAAAAGAAATCAGCCAAGACCGAAGAAAAATAAATGTAGACCTCCACAAGTCTGGTTCATCTTTGGGAGCATTTCCCAAATGCCTGAAGGCACCATATTCATCTGTACAAACAATAGTATGCAAGTATAAACACCATGGGACCACGCAGCCATCATACTGCTCAGGAAGGAGATGCGTTCTGTGTCCTAGAGATGAACGTACTTTGCTACGAAATGTGTAAATCAATCCCAGAATAACAGCAAAGAACCTTGTGAAGATGCTGGACGAAACAGGTACAAAGGTATCTATATCCACAGTAAAACGAGTCTTATATCGACATAACCTGAAAGGCCGCTCAGCAAGGAAGAAGCCACTGCTCCAAACCCACCATTCAAAAGCCAGATTACGGTTTGCAACTGCACATGGGGACAAAGATTGTACTTTTTGGAGAAATGTCATCTGGTCTGATGAAACAAAAATATAACTCTTTGGCCATAAAGACCATTGTTATGTTTGGAGGAAAAAGGGGGAGGATTGCAAGCCGAAGAACACCATCCCAACTGTGAAGCACGGGGTGGCAGCATCATGTTGTGGGGGTACTTTGCTACAGGAGGGACTGGTGCACTTCACAAAATAGATGGCATCATGAGGTAGAAAAATGATGTGGATATATTAAAGCCACATCTCAAGACATCAGTCAGGAAGGTAAAGCTTTGTCGCAAATGGCAAAATGGCTTAAGGACAACAAAGTCAAGGTATTGGAGTGGCCATCACAAAGCCCTGACCTCAATCCTATAGAAAATTTGTGCGCAGAACTGAAAAAGCATGTGCGAGCAATGAGACCTACAAACCTGACTCAGTTACACCAGCTCTGTCAGGAGGAATGGACCAAAATTCACCCAATTTATTGTGGGAAACTTGTGGAAGGCTACCCGAAATGTTTGACCCAAGTTAAACAATTTAAAGGCAATGCTACCAAATAATAATTGAGTGTATGTGAACGTCTGACCCACTGGGAATGTAATGAAAGAAATAAAAGCTGAAATAAATCATTCTCTCTACTATTATTCTGACATTTCACATTCTTAAAATAAAGTGTTTATCCTAACTGACCTAAAACATGGGAATTTTTACTAGGATTAAATTACAGGAATTGTGAAAAACTGAGTTTAAATGTATTTGGCTAAGGTGTATGTAAACTTCCAATTTCAACTGTACATGGACATGGAATAACTGGCCACTTTAATAATGGAACCCTCGTCCCTTTAGTAATGTTTTCATACTGCTTTACTCATCTCATATGTATATACTGTATTCTATTCTACTGTATTTTAGTCAATGCCACTCCGACATTCCGACAATTTCATGTTATTAAAATAACATGAAATTGATTAGAAATACAGTGTAGACATTGTTAATGTAGTAAATGACTATTGTAGCTGGAAACGGCAGATTTTTTATGGAATATCTACATAAGCGTATAGAGTCCCATTATCAGCAACCATCACTCCTGTGTTCCAATGGCACGTTGTGTTAGCTAATCCAAGTTTATCATTTTAAAGGCTTATTGATCATTAGAAAACCCTTTTGCAATTATGGTAGCACAGCTGAAAACTGTTGTTCTAATTAAAGAAGCAATAAAACTGGCCTTTAGACTTTAGAGTATCTGGAGCATCAGCATTTGTGGGTTAGATTACAGGCTCAAAATGGCTAGAAACATAACTTTCTTCTGAAACGCATCAGTCTATTCCATGCGAGAAATTGCCCAGAAACTGAAGATCTCATACAACGCTGTGTACTACCCCTTCACAGAACAGCACAAACTGGCCCTAACCAGAATAGAAAGAGGAGTGGGAGGCCCTGGGGCACAACTGAGCAAGAGGACAAGTACATTAGAGAGTCTAGTTTGAGAAACAGATGCCTCAACTGGCAGCATCATTAAATAGCACCCGCAAATTAACACCAGTCTCAACGTCAACAGTGAAGAGGCGACTCCGGGATGCTGGCCTTCTAGGCAGTTGCAAAGAAAAAGACACATCTCAGACTGGCCAATAAAATGAAAAGATTAAGATGGGCAAAAGAACACAGACACTGGACAGAGGAACTCTGCCTAGAAGGCCAGCATCCAGGAGTCGCCTCTTCACTGTTGACGTTGAGACTGGTGTTTTGCAGGTACTATTTAATGAAGCTGCCGTAGAGGACTTGTGAGGCGTCTGTTTCTCAAACTAGACACCCTAATGTACTTGTCCTCTTGCTCAGTTGTGCACCAGGGAGCACTGTTGGAGCTAGGAACACAAGCATTTCGCTATATCCGCATTAACATCTGCTAAATATGTGTATGTGACCAATACAATTTGATTTGAATGAACTGAAATTACAATTTAAAAAAATTCTCAGGGCATTTAAGGGAATTGGAATTGAAACATCCTACATTTAAATGGAATTGACCCCGGGGTCCTGCTGGGATAAGAGCATGCTTGTCCACAAAAAAGTTAAATTAATACTAAAAATGTGTTTTCATGATTTGTCATGGGGTAATCCAGAGTAATCCAGCCCACATGTCCTTAATCTCCTGCACTGGGCCAGCTCCATCTGAGAGAGCCTGCCACTTTGTGTGGAACAACCTAAATGTGCTCTTTTTTGGTATCTACCATCATGCTGGGGGTGTGCTGCTTAATCAAAAATACAATACAACATTTCCTTTTGTGTGTAGAGTAAAACATTTATCCTCAACATGTGACAAAACCTGGAAAAACCACAAGACTAACCATGGGTTCTATTTACAGTATCCATCATCTTCCTAATTTTGCTTGATCCTATCAACAAATTATGCCACACCCTCCCATACACTACCTTGACCTCAAGTGCCTCCCAATAGATCTCCGAAGCAGTAATGTTGTTCTGCTCCCAGTACCGTAGGGTGGCATTACTGGGATCCGGAGGTTCAACACATGAACACCTATGGAAACAATAGAACACTTCACCATCAAATCCCTTACCGATCACGATCATCTCAAATGCTATGCAGGACTTTTTTCAAACACAAATTAAGATGTTGCTGTCATTCTGAACTCTAAGGGATAATCTTGCTTGACACAGATTATGCCTAGTTCTGGATTAAGATGCAGTTTAAGAGGCCAAGAAGATGATCAAGGACCTCAGCGAACCGAGACGGTCTGTTCACTCTACCTTCTAGCAGAAAGAGATGGTACAGATGCATCAAAGAGAGACTGAATAACCACAATAACAGCTTCTACCTTCAGGCCATGCCTAGCCACCTGGGAATCTGCCCTGCAGTTTGAGACTAATGTGCCATGTACTGTATATAGAGAGTCATTGAACGCTGGTCACCTAATATTCTGTTTATATACTGTTGTTTACTATAACACCTGCAAATCTGTGTACGCAATCAATACATGTGATCAATAAATGTTGATTTGATTCAATGGAGTGAGTGCACACTTACGAGTATCGTGTGAGTTTGTCCAGGTTGTTGTTCATGTTGATGGGGTAGTGTTCCCCCAGGTGGATGAGCTTCTCCAAGGCCTCGTAGATGAAGATGATGCAGATGAGCGAGGCGAAGGCCTCCTCTGTGAATCGTGTGATGTAACAGACCAGGGAGCTGGCATCTGTGGCCACCAGGAGCAGACAGAGGAATGCTGTCCACAGCCCTATACAGGTTCTCAGTGAGAGGTAGGATAATCCATACTCCCTGAGGACAGAGTGCAAAACATCCCTTTTATTTTATATTTGTAAATGTAATCTTATTTATTCAGGAAGTCCCAAAAAGGGCAGCTCAATTAAAAAACACATAGATCCTTCACAGTACAGTGCATGCACAGCACCGGAAGAAAAATCACTGACACTGCAGCACTAACATTTCGTAAATTATTTTGACAACATCTGAGGTTTTAACCTCCTCTCTGATCTATCTGCAGGATATGGGATCTGAGGTTGTCATTACCACAATGGTATTTTGATACTACTTAAAGCCGTATAGAACATTAAAACAAATGATCAATGTACTGTGGCAGTACTGTATATGACATCCAGTCAACCTCCATCAGTATGTGACCTTAACTATTGTTATAGGGACGGATGTTCATCATGCAATCAAATCGCACATTATCAGATGTGGTGGCAGAATTTGGGGTGAGCTGTTGTAGTAACTTCTCACGGGATATGTTCTGTGTTGGACTGTGATGTCATGCCTTTCACAGACTCCTGGTATGTCTCCACCCTAACACAAAGCCATTGTGTTCCAGGACTGTTGCTTGTATTGAAAGAGGTGTTGGGTAACAATATGATTGTATTATCACCTCCCACTATATAAGGGGCATGTAACCATTTATTATTTGAGTTCTTCCCTGTGAAATCAGAGGTGGATCTCCCCTCCAGCTCCTTGTATTAATTAATGTTTCTATTATATCATTATATTATATTATATCTCTGCCTTAATCTTTGGATCGAATTTTCCACAACACAGAGATGTGATTACAGAAATGGCCTGAGCGACCCAACGTTTACGACAGATATTCCAGGAAACCACTGAGGAAGACACATGTGAAGGGTTATACACAACGCAGGAAGGAAGGAGCAACCAGGCGCTAAGGGATATATTTGAAGCTCCATCCGAGGAGGGAACCTGGAAGGGATTCTCCTCGGTCACCCCTGATGGGGATGTGGAACATCCTCCCCATCCCTCTACCGAGGTAGAGGCCTGCTATCGACAATACATAGAGATTATTAATCATGTGGGCCCATAGCGTTATACTACTGTATATGTAATTATAACTATATATAACAATACAACTATACTGTTGTCAACAAACTTACTTGCAGAATTTGTACAATATCTTCTCAAACACCAGCACAGGCCCTGTGCTGCCCAATATGGTGAGTGGCTGGCCAGCAAAGAGGGAATAGGCTATTCCTGTCATTGAGGCGCCAAACAGTGATTCAATTGCACTCTGAGGGACACAAAGAAACATACACTGTAAACCCCAAGGCATTTTTAACTCAAATACTTCTAGTAAGTTGTACTCAAACTCAACGAAGTCAGTATTACTTAAAATGTTAATGTGGTACTGACTCAAATCTAAATGAGAAGTCACACCAACTACATTTAAAAAAAAACGTATGATATCATTTAAAAAAAAATCCCAGCATGCGCTTTTGCAGGTTGATTTTATGCAATTGTTTTTAACATCTGCATTTTTGCATGTACCTTGTTTGATTGATTGATTAAATGTTTAGCTACACAAATATTTTTTGGAAATTTATCCGATCATTGAATTTTTACATCCCGTTTACTGAAATGGTTGTTCCAGTTTAAATTGCTTTAGATAGTTTCCCCACCACAGTTCTTGACCCTGGCAGTCATTCTGAATGCTGTTTACGGGTGAATACAAATGTAAACCGTTGGATAGCCTAATGCTGGCTAGGTTCCAATAGGAATTACACATCACTTTGCAAGCCAACAGAATGTGATTTACAGTGAGGGTTGCAAAATTCTGGTAAATGTCCCAGGGTTTTCCAGAACACCTGGTTGAAAGATACCTGGGAAAATACTTGGGAAAGCTTGTGGAATTTTGCAACCCTACTTGCAGGACTGATGTGCCCATGTGGGGGCGTTGAATTTAAGTATACCTTACAACAATAAACAAAAAATGCATTTGTGTTACTTATATGGAGGTAGTACTGCTCACTTCAGCTATTTAATCTTCTTAACTCATTTTCTTTTCTTCGGTAATTGGTTTCCTCAAAATGTTTGAGCAGACAGAATTGGTTTTACAGCGTAGATAACATTTATGAGCAAGAGAAATCTCTCAATAAATGTCAAAGCCGTTTATTATTCTATTACTGTGTACTTGATCGGGATGGGTTGCATCCTAAATGGAATGCTATTCCCTGTTTAGTGCATTACTTTTTACCAGGTCACAAAAGTAGTGCACTATGTAAGGAATAGAGGGAGCCATTTGGGATGAAACCCATGGTGTCTTACTATGCGTCCTTCTGTTGCCTCTCCCAGTAAACCGCCGAATGTGATGACAGGTGACATGCAAGCACAGTACAGGAAGAGGAAGGAGGCCAAGCACTGCAGGCTGAGACCGTCTGTGTAGTCGGACAGGTAGTGGGGCGCCTTGCGTTTGATGTCCATCAAGAGACCACCAAATAATCTGTAAACATAAAGATAACATAAGCCATTTAGCAGACGCTTTTATCCAAAATGACTAATATTATTGTGTGCGTACACATTTAGGTGGCTCCAGCAGGAGTCGAAACCCACCATCCTGGTTTTGCAAGCTCCATGCTCTATCAACTAAGACACAGAACACCTACTGTATATCTAATACCAGCACAGGTAAAATGATTTTATTTTATATAATGGTCATTCATTTAACCTCTTGTGACGCTCACATTGAAACTAACCTCCTTACAACTGCCTGCATTTCAAATCCACATCCAACCGCATAGGTAATCTGCTGTCTCGGGGTGAAGTGTGGATTTTGCAGTTGGAGCCTTTTTATACAATTTTTTAAAAACTTGATGTACTCCTCACACTCCTTAATGAGCATGAAATACTGTAGAGAGAGTAATGAGGATGACTTAGCATGAGCTCATGCGGAAGAATATAGACCAGGCATTTGGGAACCCATCAATAGGTTGCTACACGCTGAGGTTGCAAATTGTACTTAAATTGGTACAAACGCTTGTCACTATAGTTGTACACTATAAGGTACATCAATTGTACTATTAGTTATAGGTACATAATTGTACCCTTATAGGCCATGCTCAAACTTGAATTAACAGACTACAGGCACATTTTCCCCTCACGGGTGGCAAAAATAACTAACTGAAAGCCACTCCCCCACTAAGCCACACCTCCAATAATTATACCTTTCTATTCAAAATGTTGTGTACACAAATGTACCATTATACTAGATTGTCTTCACATATACCCTTAAAGGTACCGGACAGTACCATGTGAGATCATATGTGTACCTCTGTAAGTACATTATGTGTATTTTGATCTTTTGTACCCCATGGAACAACACTGTACCCTAATCGTACCTTTATTCTGAGAGCGTATGGCAACATTTGCATGACTTTCGTTCACACCTAAAATGAACGGCATGCAATGGCATCCTGTCCTCTGTCCAAGGATCCGTAGATGTTTTTCAAAAAAATAGGTGAAAAACCTGGTTACTTTGAATCTATCGTTATTTCTTAATACACAACCACGACCACATACACTCACACTCACACTCTCTGAGCACCAGGCTGCCCCGCCTCACCTACCGTCCTGTCCGCTGCAGCTCCGGACCACCATGTCCCTCGTGCTCCTCTTCATCACCTAGGTCTGTGCCGGTCTGTGCTGCAATCCTCCTCTTCTCCTGTTATTCAAAGAACACCTATCTGTTATTTCTTTCATTTTTTTTGTTGAATGAAAGAAAAATGCTGTGATTTGTATGTCTGCTGATGACAGACTTGTTAAAGAAAAGGCTTCAACTTACCTGAGACGGCACATTTTTTGGTGGCTCTATTCGTATAGAAGGATCCCACTCCCCTGGTGGCAGGACAGTAACCTGGTCCAGGAACTCATCGATTCCAGCAATCAGATCATTGCGGTCCTTCGCTTTGTAGGCAACATCATGGAAAACCTTGGAACGAAGAACAAGAATAAATTCAGTCATGAATTGACATGTTAATTCAGTCATGCCCAACAGCTATGTTCATTATCAGAGAGGCTGTCTTACCTCGTCTGTCATTAGTGTTGCGATGGATCGGCCAATCTCATGGTACTGTGGCCCTTTCCCAAGAGGCCCTAGTAGGATGAACAAGAACCTAAAAAAACAGAGCGGTGTAGAGACAGTTGAGGGTCAGCCCAAAAAGGACTAAGGAGGGCATAATGTTAGTCATAGACAGAAGACCATAGTTACAGACTTATAGAAGGTAGGGATGTGAAATTCCCGTAACTTTAAAAAAAAATCCCAGGCTTCCAGAAATCCTGGTTGGAGGATTCCCGGTTGTCCTGCTTATTTTCTCCTGATTCCAGGAATATTCCATCCGGGATTTCAAGAAATCCTGGGAATTTTGGGAGAGTTACGGAATACTGCAACGTTAATTAGGGGTCATAGTGTTACTAACCTGGTAACGATGGGGACCTCAGCCAGCCCGTTGAGCATGACTGCAGGTGAGAGACGTACAAACGCCACCACAGGCTTGTCTAGGAACTCCGCCTCACCCACCAACACATTGGACGCTTCCGCTCCCGGGGGAATCTTCTTCATGAAATGGAGGTCTATCTAGATGGACACAGGATAGAATATGCCAACGTTTAGTGGAGCATTTTACGACTGAAGTCTTAATATAGCATTTTACTGTATTAGTATCTCAACTCCTCAATTCAAAAGAAGAGTATTCATGGATGGCACGTTTCGTCACAATATTGTTTTGAATATTTGTTTTAAGACTGATGCCCAACTGAGAATTCTACTCAATGCATTGTCAGTGGGCACTGTCTAAAATGCATTACTGTGGCTTGAAAACACGATGACGTTTCAAAAGTAGGCAAACAATTAGTAGGGAAACCTTTTGTTATCATTGTAATGTCGCCAGATTGACTTTAGATGCAGTATAACTTTAGTTAGCTAGCTAGAATTGAGGGGACAGCACCGAATTTTAGCTAGTTGACATTACCATTGCTAGCTATTTTTGACAAACTTCGATAGCTAATGGCAACATTGCCATCTCTCTAAAGTAAATTTGACCACATCATAATCATGCCAACGTTGTTTCCTACTAATACTTTGCCTACTTTAGCAATGTCTTCATATATCGAGGCCACGTTAGTGTAATTTTAACGAAACAGTCATTAGTCCCTGTTATGTGTGGGCACCAGTCGCCTTAATGGTGCAGGTGTTGTAAGAATGCTCATAACAATGGCATGACGTAACCGAGTGATGACGGTGCAACCCATAATAAATAGGTAAAGAAAAGCAGAACATCTGAAATATATTCTAAAAAAAAAAATAACTCTACTGAAAATGTGTGACTAGGGATACAAGATTCTGGTAACTTTCCTCAAATTCCCTGGTTTTCTGGATTGCCTGCTAGTTTTCTCCTGATTCCTGGAATCATCCAACCAGGATTTCTGTAAAATCTAGGAATTATTGGATACTTACCAGAATTATGCAACCCTGTGTGTGATAATAGTGCATTTCCTGTTAATAGCTAGACATAGATTGTCCAACTGAATCCTATTTCATAACATAACCATCATAACATACACATGAACATGTGTTATAATAGACTATTACAGAAGAATACCATAAATCCGTCTAAAGTGCTATCTCCATTTACATAACATTTACAGAGGTTATCATCTCCTTGTTGTTACACTGTCTGCCCCCGCAGTGACACATCTATCCAGACCTGAGCCTGCCTGGCCGCCTGCAAACTGATCCTCCTGTCTCTGTTCTGCTGTGATCCTGTCTGCCTGCTATGGAGCCGCACTGCGTCAAATGGAAGTGAGGTAACTTTAAGAAGAGGCAGTAGGGGCATCGGAGTCCCAGCTATAAACTCCAGGCTCACTGCTAACAGAATAAGGAGGCCTCAAACTATATTGTAGTGAATTGGAACAGAAAAGCGCAGCCTAAAGAATGTGTAGCAAATTGAAGTAACTTAGCAATTGCATTTTATTTATGATATTATAGGACAATAAATGTGTAACATGAGCTTCTATCCCCTGACAGAAGAGTAGGGATATGAACGAGCAGCAGTTACTGGAGTTAAATATATTATTTATGTCATTTGTACTTGTTATTGATAGATACAGTGAAGAAGTGATTGAGAGGAGGGAGATAGAGGAGAGGGACATAGAATGGAAAGTGACACAGTCAGGGTTTGAACCCAATACAATGTGTGGTCTGTGAGCAGCGGCACTACCACCAGATCAACCTCTGGCACAATACTGAGGTTAATAGGGGTTGGCGCCCCCGGGTTGTGCCGAGATCTTTGTGGGCTATAGTCAGCCTTGTCTCAGGATGGTAAGTTGGTGGTTGAAGATATCCCTCTAGTGGTGTGGGGGCTGTGCTTTGGCAAAGTGGGTGGGGTTATATACTTCCTGTTTGGCCCTGTCCGGGGGTATCATCGGATGGGGCCACAGTGTCTCCTGACCCCTCCTGTCTCAGCCTCCAGTATTTATGCTGCAGTAGTTTGTGTCAGGGGGCTAGGGTCAGTTTGTTATATCTGGAGTACTTCTCCTGTCTTATCCGGTGTCCTGTGTGAATTTAAGTGTGCTCTCTCTAATTCTCTCTTTCTATTCTCTCTCTCGGAGGACCTGAGCCCTAGGACCATGCCTCAGGACTAACTGGCATGATAACTCCTTGCTGTCCCCAGTCCACCTGGCCGTGCTGCTGCTCCAGTTTCAACTGTTCTGCCTGCAGCTATGGAATCATGACCTGTTCACCGGACGTGCTACCTGTCCCAGACCTATTATTTCACTATGCTGGTCATTTATGAACATTTGAACATCTTGGCCATGTTCTGTTATAATCTCCACCCGGCACAGCCAGAAGAGGACTGGCCACCCCTCATAGCCTGGTTCCTGTCTAGGTTTCTTCCTAGGTTTTGGCCTTTCTAGGGAGTTTTTCTTAGCCACCGTGCTTCAACACCTGCATTGCTTGCTGTTTGGGGTTTAAGGCTGGGTTTCTGTGCAGCACTTTGAGATATCAGCTGATGTACGAAGGGCTATATAAATAAATTTGATTTGATTTTGATTTGAATAGAGGTGCTATTGTTAAAGTGTACAGTTCAAATACAGGCCTAAGTATGTTAAATAGGCATGTTAAATCTAGAACATCCATAGAACACTCTCTATTAAGCTTCTTTGTCCCAAAAAATATTTGGTTGCATTTTATTTATGGCTTTATTCAACCACATTAGACAGTCTTAAATACATTCTCAGAACAAGAACAAAAGGCTCTGATACTTTGGTATCAGGTCACAGACAAATGGTTACTGACAAAAGGTTAGGATTTAGAGGTAAGTGAGACTGCTGTTGTCCCAGTCTAATCTACAGTGCTAATGGCAGTGTTGGTGAGATGACTGTTTTGCTATAGAGTGGTTATAATGGTTTAAATCCTAATCCACAAAAAGAGGACTTTTGTGGATCAAAAAAGCAACAAGTACAAACAAATGAAAATGGAACAGATTATTTTTAAAGTTCATACACCCGTCAACTGCAACAGCTGGTGTGTTAAGTGCAGTATGTGGCAGTGTTGTATGTTAGTGAGTTCAAGGCCTATATTCATAAAGTGTCTCAGAGTTGGAGTGCTGATCTAGGATCAGTTTGGCCTTTTAAATCATAATGAAAGAGAGGGATGGACCTGATCCTAGATCAGCACTCTTACTCTGGGATTCTTTGAGAATACGGGCCCAGAATGTCTTACTGTACCTTACTGAAGTCCACAGCACTGTTCTCTCTGCTGACATCAGCTTTGCCGTCATTGGGGATGGGTAGAGAGGTCTGGGGAGGAATCATCTGACCTGGAACAAAAAGACAGGAAGGAGTCCAATAAGTCAACTACTGAGCCCTCTGTATCAGACCAACATCAAGGTTTCACAGCAGTGCAGGAGCCAATGGTAATAAAGCACAATGTCTCACAGAGAGAGAGAGAGAGAGAGAGAGAGAGCGCACTCTTGGGATACCAAAATGACCAACAGTGCTTTAGATATCTATAGATTTGCACTGTAATGGTGATGTAATCTGGGATTTATCAGACATGGGCAAAGTACCCTTATTTAGTGCAGATCCCAAGAGAGGACTGAAGATAAAGCCTAAGAGTGGCTGCATGGGGGAGGATGGGAGTCATGGATGGCCTTGGTGAGGATGGGTGGGCAAAGCTTGTCCATTAGGATTTCAGCATGATCATTTTAGCATTATCATTGTGTCAAGGAGACTGACTGATGAAAACAGGAAATTAGCCCACAGCTGCCAGAGTAGAGCAAAAGGATTTAAATCGGAAGGATTACTTTTTATTTGTGAGAGGGCACAGATTAATACTAATTTCAGTGTTTGATCCATTCACAAGCCAGCAGAAACTATCAGATGCATAACAAATTGAAATAATCAGAAATAAAAGCATGCCTTGCAATGATTCATTTTGACTCATAGTTCCACATGAACTCAACGAGAGAAGCCTCAAGCTATTTACCAAGCTAGCTGCCCATGAAGAAACACCACAGCCTCTTTAGCTTTAAATGGCATTTCTTGCAATGAGTAGGAGGGTGCCCTCACTAACATGGCCCTGGTTTTGTTAATTAGTCCCACACTCGCTGTTTGCCGCTCTTTAATGTAGCTTTTGCATAAACACTCTACCTAAATGAATGTGCCTGTGTCACACCACTCTGAATAAAATTACAGCAGAGAGTGACTCGCTAAAAGGGAGGGTTTTGGGTGGTCTTCGTGTATCAAAATTGCCATGTGGAATGCTGGCAAACTTGCTTCTCGAAACATTCCTGTAAAAGGTGATGGACATTCTGAATAAGGTCATTCCTTGTTATCGGTGAACCCTGCTGCTCAGGGTCTTTTCTCTTCTGAATGTTTCCCTGTCCACATCTTCTACACTGATCACACCTTATCTCTATATTTTCAATTCTGATATTAAAAACATATAACTCAATGTATAGCCGATGTTAATGTTCATGATAAGTACAGCGACTTGATAAATATGCCTAATAACTGTCACTGATGTCTCATTGTGATCAATGGCATACATTTACAATGTACGGCTCATATGATATGAGTTGTTGTCTACACTATACACTAACTGACTCTTGGTTAAATGACCTGAAGCACAAAGCACAACCTCTAACTGTTATTGACAGAAACAGCTTTGAAATTAGCAACCTTCACAAGTTATGTTTTAGGATGTGCTAGCAGTAGAGAAAGGCCTGTCAAGGGTTAAGAGTGGCCTGGGTCTGGGTCATCCTCCTTGTCCACGGGCTGGATATCAGACTGGGGTCTGGGGCCCTGTTTCTGGGGCCTGGGGCCTGTGTGTGGAGTGGCTGGAGGGTGGCGGGTGGTGGATGAGGTCAGGAGTGGAGAGGAGATGGAGGAGGAGACACACTGGGGACAACACAGTGGCCGTGGGGTGCAGGAGACCTGCCTTTCACTGCAAGACCCCGCTGCCATAAATGAGCACCAGAAGGAGGACTTAAGGGTAGAACAGAGTGATGGACCACCTGCCAGACACACATACACACATTCATCCACATATACAGATACACACAAGGAAACAAGAGAAGAGAGACACACTGAACACTGAACAGAAGGTAAAATATGGACAATGTAATGTAGAATGACAAAGTTATCCACATGGGATGATTGAAACCACTACTTACAAGACTATTTCCAATTTTAAAGTTGCTGTGACCAGAGGTAAAAAGTGAGGAGAACTGAAACACTTCTGAATGCACCAGGGCCCAGGTTTCACCAAACATTTTTGAAGAAAAAAAATCGAGGATTTTTCTTAAAAGAAAAATAAGAAGTTCATAAGATAGTTCTTAGGTGCAATTCCTAAGAACTATCCTTAAATCCCACGCTATCTTCTGCAATATTTTAGTGCTTCCATACCCTCTTAAACATTGTGTTTGAGCTAAAGACTTCTGTAGTTCATTGTTGGCATCAGATTTGTCTATTTCTTCTGCATCCACTGATGCCAACCATTAGTCTGTGCGATTGAAGGGGGCTGAACTAGAGGTTTGCGAGACTTGCGGGACTCGAAAACGCTTCATATTCAATTATTGCATTGCGATCTTGCCTAATGTTTTCTCAAGCTTTCCTATATCTCTCAGATGTATTTCAGACACTCATCTTGTGGATATTAACGTTTATTTCCCTCATTTCAAGTTCAAGGACAAATTCCGCCCAGGACATAGATTATATAATATTGTAATAACCTCACATCGTTTCTGTCACAAACTCCGAACTCCACACACTCACTGACTGGTTGGATATTCATTTCCAATTTCTGTACTATCAGGTTTTTGCTTGACAGACCTTATTTTTTTTATTGACATTTGTCAATAAAACTCAAGAATGCAACTTCTTATGTCAATTTTGTGTTCTTCTTGTAGCCCTGGTTGTCCTGAGAAAACACTTCAATGTGAGGCTAAATATGAGGACATAAAAGATAAGATCAAATGAAAAGAGTGATTTTTCACTGGCTGGATTAAATTAGATAAGAACTTTTCAAATATCTTCTTTAGATGATTGTTGCTACTTACTTGAGCAGAGAGCTGCCTGCTACTCACCGTTCTTGTCCATGGACTGGGGCTCGGACTGCTTCTTGTCAGCGAAGGACCGTACAATGGGGATGCGGTTGGCCAGCTTCTTCTGGTTCTGGTGGTGGTGCTGCTTGAGGAGGGACTCTCTCACCTTCCTCCTCACCTCGTCCCCCAGAGGACCCACGGTCTCCTGCTGGTCCAACACCATGTCTGACAAACAGGACCACACAGTCAACAGTTCGACAGCAATTAGGAAACCATCTATAACATTCTGATTACAATGCTTACAATTAAAGATTGAAATGAAGATCATAGAACAGGGTAATTTTCACTAGGAACAAAACGTTATGTTGCAAAATGTTTCTCTACGGTATGCACTAATGAATACAATGCAGGCGTATGCAGTAGTTCCAGATGTCACTCAGCACCACAGCAGTGATTTTCAACCTGTGGTCCGCAGACATTACTTTTCACAATGCAAATTGTTTAACAAACATCCATCTGTAATAATCTGCCTTTAATCTGTTACATTCCCTGATCAAATTGACTCTACATTTTAACGCTAAGACATTGTGTGTTAAGACATTCCGTGACACCAGTTCATGGTGGTCATCCAGAAATGTTGACTGTGACTTGATGGTCCCCTGAAAGGAAAAGGTTGGGAACCGCTGCTCTACTGTACAATACCTGCTACCTCCTCCACGGAGCTGGCCCTCATGTCTAGCAACACGATGCCAGTGAGGATGCAGCTGCGCAACTCGAACAGGCTGTGCAGGGACAGCGTGGCCACGTAGGGCTTACTCCAGCGCTCTCCTCCATCCTCCACGTCCTCTTCAAACTTCAGCCACCTGTATGAGGGACAGAGGCCCAGTTTCAGTCAAACTGTTCCAGGGGACTAGGGGATAGATGACAGCCAGCTGTCCAGCCATCTGGAAGCCCTGTACTGATAGAGCTCAGCTTACACAGACGGGGACACCAAGAACGTACTGATGCTGTGCCGGAGTCTGGTCGAGCGATAATGCACTCGACTCCGGACCATGCCCCTCAGTGATGGGGTTCGAACCTTGGTCCGGCTGCTGCAGTCTGTGCCCTCCCTACCAGTCATTCCTCCTTAATTGTCTGCCCCCTGTCCTGTCTAAAAACCAATATGAAAGGATGTTTGGATCTCCGATTTGCTTTAAAAACACAAAAGGAATATGTCTATGCTGTGGAAGAGACTGACTGCCTGACAATCCATGTAAAGGTGTATCAGTCAATATCAACGTGACAGAAAGTATTGTAGTGTAGTATGCACAACAGGATATTTATCCCGTCCAGACCTTATGCTTGTTGATTACAAGTAGAGGTACAGACATTTTTACTACAAGTAGACAAGGGTTCGTTTCCCTTTAAATCTGGGCTCCCTCGTACTCATGCACCAGACTTTATAATCAGAGCTTTACTTAGCCCATCCGTCCCCAAGGTCTACAATCCCTCCTTATGTCTCTTTCAGGTAACAGTTTTGGGCATTAGGATATTATCACAGAGAATAAAATGATAAATAAATAAATCATATCATATATATATATATATATATATATATATATATATATATATATATATATCTCAATTCCATCACTTTGCATGATTAAAAATGCCCATGGACCAACATGGAATCCCTAGGATGTGTCATTGGAATTCGATGAAAAGCTTTCAGTAGTGACAAGGGGGGTGTCATGTGACTCCCTACCTGGCGGTTTCCCTCCACTCGGCGTCCTCTCCGTCTTTCAGGCAGATCTCGTCCAGCTCAGTGAAGAGGTCATGGGGGATGTGCTCCTCGTCGTCATCCTCTGTGCCCAGCAGGAACTGCACTCTCTGGGATGGCGTGTCTGGAGCGCAGGGTCGGGTAAGGGCATCACTTACAGTAGTCTGCCATACAGACTCCCTGACTAAGGAGCTCTGCAGCAGGTTATGCCCATAGTGTGGACAGCATCCCCTCTTTTGAAATGCACTATGCCACCATGTAGACATAACATATCGTATAGCTCATAAGACGATAGAAATATAATCCGGCTGCTGCTTTTTACATGGGCCAGCCAGACAGTGGCAATACTTACAGTATGTGGGAGACTCTCTTCCATTGTCCACTCCAGAGTCCAGCTCCCTGCTTCTCTTCCTGTGTCGGTGTCCGTGATGCCGATGTCTCCGGTGGCTCTTCTTCCCAATGGGGACATGTACCCCAATGTAGAGTGTCCTGTGACCTAGATGCAGCCACAGGGATATAAATATGATGAGATAAGATGATTTTTATTTTATTTCACCTTTATTTAACCAGGTAGGCCAGTTGAGAACAAGTTCTCATTTGCAACTGCGACCTGGCCAAGATAAAGCATAGCAGTGTGAGCAGACAACACAGAGTTACACATGGAATAAACAATTAACAAGTCAATAACACAGTAGAAAACAAAGGGGGGAGTCTATATACAATGTGTGCAAAAGGCATGAGGAGGTAGGCGAATAATTACAATTTTGCAGATTAACACTGGAGTGATAAATGATCAGATGGTCATGTACAGGTAGAGATATTGGTGTGCAAAAGAGCAAGTAAATAAATAAAAACAGTATGGGGATGAGGTAGGTGAAAATGGGTGGGCTATTTACCAATAGACTATGTACAGCAGCAGCGATCGGTTAGCTGCTCAGATAGCTGATGTTTGAAGTTGGTGAGGGAGATAAAAGTCTCCAACTTCAGCGATTTTTGCAATTCGTTCCAGTCACAGGCAGCAGAGTACTGGAACGAAAGGCGGCCAAATGAGGTGTTGGCTTTAGGGATGATCAGTGAGATACACCTGCTGGAGCGCGTGCTATGGATGGGTGTTGCCATCGTGACCAGTGAACTGAGATAAGGCGGAGCTTTACCTAGCATGGACTTGCAGATGACCTGGAGCCAGTGGGTCTGGCGACGAATATGTAACGAGGGCCAGCCAACCAGAGCATACAGGTCGCAGTGGTGGGTGGTATAAGGTGCTTTAGTGACAAAACGGATGGCACTGTGATAGACTGCATCCAGTTTGCTGAGTAGAGTGTTGGAAGCCATTTTGTAGATGACATCGCCGAAGTCGAGGATCGGAAGGATAGTCAGTTTTACTAGGGTAAGCTTGGCGGCGTGAGTGAAGGAGGCTTTGTTGTGGAATAGAAAGCCGACTCTTGATTTGATTTTCGATTGGAGATGTTTGATATGAGTCTGGAAGGAGAGTTTGCAGTCTAGCCAGACACCTAGGTACTTATAGATGTCCACATATTCAAGGTCGGAACCATCCAGGGTGGTGATGCTAGTCGGGCATGCGGGTGCAGGCAGCGATCGGTTGAAAAGCATGCATTTGGTTTTACTAGCGTTTAAGAGCAGTTGGAGGCCACGGAAGGAGTGTTGTATGGCATTGAAGCTTGTTTGGAGGTTAGATAGCACAGTGTCCAATGACGGGCCGAAAGTATATAGAATGGTGTCGTCTGCGTAGAGGTGGATCAGGGAATCGCCCGCAGCAAGAGCAACATCATTGATATATACAGAGAAAAGAGTCGGCCCGAGAATTGAACCCTGTGGCACCCCCATAGAGACTGCCAGAGGACCGGACAGCATGCCCTCCGATTTGACACACTGAACTCTGTCTGCAAAGTAATTGGTGAACCAGGCAAGGCAGTCATCCGAAAAACCGAGGCTACTGAGTCTGCCGATAAGAATATGGTGATTGACAGAGTCGAAAGCCTTGGCAAGGTCAATGAAGACGGCTGCACAGTACTGTCTTTTATCGATGGCGGTTATGATATCGTTTAGTACCTTGAGTGTTGCGGAGGTGCACCCGTGACCGGCTCGGAAACCAGATTGCACAGCGGAGAAGGTACGGTGGGATTCGAGATGGTCAGTGACCTGTTTGTTGACTTGGCTTTCGAAGACCTTAGATAGGCAGGGCAGGATGGATATAGGTCTGTAACAGTTTGGGTCCAGGGTGTCTCCCCCTTTGAAGAGGGGGATGACTGCGGCAGCTTTCCAATCCTTGGGGATCTCAGACGATATGAAAGAGAGGTTGAACAGGCTGGTAATAGGGGTTGCGACAATGGCGGCGGAAAGTTTCAGAAATAGGGGGTCCAGATTGTCAAGCCCAGCTGATTTGTACGGGTCCAGGTTTTGCAGCTCTTTCAGAACATCTGCTATCTGGATTTGGGTAAAGGAGAGAACCTGGAGAGGCTTGGGCGAGGAGCTGCATAACATAAGATAATAGGTTGAGAGGTGTCACGTTGTATAAAGGATTGGAGACAGGCGCAGGAATGCGTAATAGGGGGTTTTAATACTCCGCCCAAAAATACAACATACCATGAATAACCGACCCTAAATGGAGACAGCGGGAATGGCCCGTCTGACGCCGCCGCAACTTCGGCAGCTGCAACTGGCCCTGATCGACCCGCACCGCATTCATGTGGTCATCCTCGAGGCCGGTGTCGTCCGTCAGGGGATGGGTACGGCGCAGAAGAGAAGCGGTGCTGGGCTCCTGCGGGGGACATCCTAGATGCTTCACTCATCAGGGATTTTCACCATTGGCTGCCCTTCCGTGCACCAGTTCCGCAGGTCTACGTCACCGGCCTCTAGGCGGCACTGTCTCATTATGCACACCTGTTTCCAATTCCCCTGATTAGTAATTGTATATATGTGCGCTTTGTTCACCATTGTCTTGTCGGTTATTGTTCCCATGTCCGTTGGTCTGTGAGTACCTGTGCTTTGATATTTCGGCTTCTGTGCTGCGTGTATTGTGCACTTGTTATTATGGGTCTCGTCCCGTGTATTGTTGTGCATTTGTTGTTACGGGTCTCGCGTCGTGTATTGTTATTACGGGTCTCGTCCCATGTATTTATTCAAGGTTTTACCTCGCTCTTTTGTTTGGGTTTACATACCAGCGTTTTTGCACATGTGTTTGTTTTGGGCTTCGTCCCCGTGCCTTTCATGGCATGTTGTATTTTTGAGTGGAGTATTAAAACCCCCTATTATGTATTCTTGCGCCTGTCTCCAAATCATTTATACAACGTGACAAGAGATAGAGAAATCATTTTATTCAAAGAGGTCACTGATTAAGGCTGCCGTTTCTGTTTGTATTTACGGGTCAATATCAACAGAGATATACCCACAACAAAGACAAACATTGTGGTTTACACTTTACTTTCTAAACCAGCTATAAGTAAATACCAGCTTAGATACCGGCATTAAAATAAAGCAAGACACAAATTGCATAAATATATCTTAGAATAATCTGGTTTTCTACTTCTGAGGTCCAGCCACTGATTTTTCATTGAGCGATACAATAACCTACCACAAATCTCTCTGACATTAAACAACTGTACACAACCTTTTTATTGACATCATTGTTTTGTATCAGTGGAGGTCTAAAAATACATCTCTAGGAATGTGTTATCTTCAACATCTGCCATAGAAGTACTATACAGGCCTCTTAAAATCCCCCTAGTGCATCATCTGGTACGATAAATAAAAAAGACGTCACCTTTTATTACATGAATTGCAGTAAAAAGGCTGTGAGAGTTTGAAATATGGCTGCGTCTGTTAGAATAACATGCAATATTGAGTCAAATACAGATGAATATTATGAAATTGATGAGTAATTCACCCTAGTCTCATATAGAAACTAAACCATTTGCAGTTGACCGGGATCTGTGCAACCAGACAACTGCAGAATGGGGAGGATGATGAGACAGCAAGGAGTTTAGATGGGATATGCAGCAGGGGTGGGGACCGTCACCTTGCTGATATCAGTGAGACTAAATTGATGTGCTGCTGTGACAGTATAAGGGTAATCCGCCCTGACTCCAGGCCCGCTCTTGCCTCAGGGAGAAACACAGCTTTGTGACAGCTCCTTCAGGCCTGGGGCTTTAAGAAGGCAGCTAGCAGCCTCTGCTGTTCAAACCAATTCCAGTTATCTCACAAACACTAGCGTATCATTGCTAATCACTTCCTCTATTTACACAAGTACTGGGAACTTCAGTGCGATAAATGCATAGCTGGAAATTAAAATTAAATTATTTGGAAGTAACATCCTTGAAAGCTCAGCATAAATAAATATGTGCATTCATGCATGCGTGTGTGTGTGTGTGTGTGTGTGTGTGTGTGAGAGAGAGTTTGTGCCAGTGGAGGCTCCTCAGAGGAGGAAGGGGAGGAACATTTTCAGAATTTCAGAAAAATGTCAATAGTGAAACATTAAAAAAGTTACAACTATACTAAATATACTTACGTCACCAAATAATTAATTAAAACACACTATTTTGCAATGAATGTCTACAGTAGCCTCAACAGCGCTCTGTAAGGTAGAACCATGGTGTAGCCAGAGGACAGCTAGTTTCCATCCTACTCTGGGTACATTGACTTCAATACAAAACCTAGGGAGCTCAGGGTTCTCACCCCTTCCATAGACTTACACAGTAATTATGACAACTTCAGGAAGATGTCCTCCAACCTATCAGAACTCTTGCAGCATGAACTGACATATCCTCCATCAAAGGATCATAGAATGAATCTAGGACCAAAAGCATAAGCTACAGTTAGCTAGCACTGCAGTGCATACAGTGTTGTGAGTAGTTGACTTAAAAAGAGAGAAAGACAATAGTTGAACAAATTAATTTATAAAAAATGGAAGGAAAAGCAAGAGCGAGAGAGCGAGAGGGATAGCGAGAGAGAGATATATTTCATTGCAGTTTCTTTACTTACTTAGCTAGCCAATGCAGCTAGCTAGTTTAGCCTACAGAAACACCCAGCTCAAACAGAGAGGGATGCTATGTTAGCTAGCTGGCTATGGCTATGCAACACTGGAACTCTTCCAAGTCAAGGTAAGCGTTTGGTTTTATTAATTTGCTGACTGTACACTGTCCTGCATGATTGTAACGGGTTGTCTAACGCTTTAGTTCTAGTAGCTATGTTGACTATGACGTTAGGTAATATGGTGACAACAATGTAGGCTGTGTGTAGCGGTTAGCAGTTATGATGTGTTTTTTTCGACTGGTCAGAGACAGCTGTTTTGTGTTGTGCACTGAAGTCCACAAGCGAATGGAAAAGGTGAGAGGAGAGTACGTAGATGTGAGAAGGAATAATTCAATGAGCAAAGTGATCATGCTGTTTGTATGTGGGTGCTATGAAAGTGTTTGCAGGTAATCAAGGGTGTAATCATTCCGCCGATTCTTTTGAAAAATGTTTCTTAAACGGAAGCAAACGGAACGAAACGGTGATAAACATACCTGAATGTGTCCAATATAAACTCTAGTTTGCAACTGTTGCACTAATGTTTACACCCTA
The DNA here is from genome assembly GCF_018296145.1 of Oncorhynchus tshawytscha. NCBI lineage: Eukaryota > Metazoa > Chordata > Actinopteri > Salmoniformes > Salmonidae > Oncorhynchus > Oncorhynchus tshawytscha. Next base: position 13,118,745 of record NC_056454.1, on the reverse strand, counting down.
GATCAGATAGATGCAGGCAAGAGTGTGCAAGGTGTATTGCAAGTGTATTGAATGTCTCACTGTCTGTCACCTTGATTACACACATTTTTCTCTCGGCCTGTGCACTTACGTTGTAAACTTTCAATAATAGCCTAGGTTATAGCAACTTCATGATAGGTATAGGGAAAATGTGAGTATCATATTGTAGCCTAAACCTATCAATGTTACATTGAACTGGGTGAAGGGAATATGAATGACAGTTATCCAATATGCTGTAATAGAAATAAGGCCATGCTCATAACATTTTTTATTTGTCCTCCCTCATCTTAAACGGCACAGACCGCCACTGGTGTGTTCTCAGACTGTGTTGTTCAGATACTGTGATTCTGGCCTGGGGGCTTGTGAGTGACTTCACATGGAAGAGACCTGAGCACACACTGTTGGCGTGAGCTGAATCCTAGTCACAACACACAACACAGAGTCACCAGCCACTGTGCATTAGAGCAACTTAAGAACCAGGCAAATCAAACTTCACAATGTGTTACTATGTGCTAAAATGAGCAGGTCTTCTCTTTGGTCATCAGGTTTTTACAATTCAGATACAAAGATAGATCGCTGAAAATCACCTACACACTATTGAAATCATGAGTCACGACTAACCGACCAATCAGAGCACTGCAGCTCAAGCAGCTCTCGTTACCACCCTCTCTAGTCTCACGGGTACAGTGTCCATATTAGGACAGCCTCAGTCTTGATAACAACAGCCTTCTCTCAATTGGCCCTGTGGGTTGGTTGCCTTCTAACCTTCTTTTCAGGCTTCCACACAATTAACTTAAGGTATTGTACTACATAATGTCAATGTACCTTCGAGTTCCTCCTTCTCAAAATTGGTTTTCACCATGGACCGGTATCCACCTCTGTCCACCACAGCCTCTTCATCATTTCTCTGTGAAGGAGAGACAAAAACTGAAATGATTGAAATGACATAATTGGAATGTTGAATCCATATAGTCATTATGTACATGTAGTCATTATCTTCCCCAAGAGAATATTATTACTTTCTAAAAGACTGGATAACAGCCAGGAGTCTCATTTGGCATGGTTGCTTTGAGGTACACTGAATCACACTGATCACACTTAGCTAGCAGATTATAAAGGGCTAATGTAACGCGCCATTAACCAATACAGGTTAAGTACTGTTTGGCGTAGCACAGATTATTTTTTTCACCAACCTTAATTTGGCGATACTTCCCTCAATTCCCGACTTGGAAGACAACCAATGTCCGTTATGAAATAAAAATAAATGTTTTGCTCCATGAAGTAATCCAACAATGTGTACGACGCCATCTTGTCTCTTTCAAATCGTCTCTCTCATTGACTGAGACAGGTGGGTGTCCACCCCAAAGTGCTGCAGGTCACGATGACACTCAGCTGTCTCGATCAATGAGAGAAGATTTGAAATAGACAAGATGGCAGTACCTATCTAATAACCCCTATCAACCAGCTGGAACAGAGTAATGGTCGGACTAGGGAATATTTTCAGTAGCAATATCACACTTTGGTTCATCAGAATAGCACGTTATGCTTGTTGACTTAGCTGCATGCTCATGGGAGCCAGGTCACCTAAGCATTTCAATGTTCCAGCTCAAACAATAATCTAGTCGAGGGTCAACAAAAAAAGTACTCAAAGTATAGTTTATTCCTGACAAATAACGTTGACAGACTTACATATTATCAAGAATTATAAACTGGCACGTTAGCTACAATAAGCATTGGGGCTATAGAAGTGAGCGAGGTTGTAACATCAAAACAGAAAGGGTATATAAGACCTTTGTGAGAAGTAAGTTGACCTCAGAAAAGGTCATTAAATGGTGACAAAAAGACAGCTGGATAGTGTAGATTTACACACTGCGTTTCCTGTTTGGCAAAGCCCCAGTCTGACTAAAAGAGCCTCTTCTAAAAACCCTTATCAGAACGAACAACCACTCAGTCCTATTGCGAATGAACAGTGATGCAGTTACTTAACACATTTTAACACATATGGCACCTTACACCACACAATCATTGTGCAACGAATCCTCTGCTCTTCAAAACAATAGAAGGAGGAAGAAGTGTCTAAATGAAGTGTGAACGTGTCAGATGTGTGGTGCTGATGAGAGGGAGACGTGGGGGTATTAGTGGTGAGTGCTGCTGATTTGATGACCTCACATGTCCACCTATGTAAGGCGGCAGGGAGGATGATGAGAGAGAGAGAGAAACAGTGTGTGAGAGCGAGAGAGAGAGAGAGAGAGAGAGACAGAAGGGACAGATGGGTGTCACGACACAGCAAGACGCTCACAAATCTAATTTAAAGGGATTTCCCCTTCGAAACCCTAGGAATTACAACCTCCAACTGAGCGGTCTTTGTCCGGATGTGACGTGTTATCAATGTAGATTTACAATCCCACAATTATGCTTTGCCATTGTTATGACTTGGGCTATGGTCTCAGGGTGGCTGTCATATTGCGAAGTCCAAATGTTATGTTGCTGCTGCAAACAATAAGAATGTACAAATAACAGAGATGGCATGGAAATCCAACAACCCAACAACTTCAAGATGTCTTACCCCTGCTTCAGTTGAACACAAACCCTGCATGGTGTGCTGTCTAAATGCAAGTACTTCTGCTGTTCTGTTAGCAGATCTTGGCCAGCTCTATCACGACCTGCTGCTTCCCCAGACACACAGCCAGCCGGACAAGGGCACTGAATTATCATCTCAACTCTGTTCAAGCCTTCGCAGTAGTTCACAGCTCTATATTTTAACATGCCTTATTGAGAGCCTTCGCAGTAGTTCACAGCTCTGTATTTTAACATGCCTTATTGAGTGCCTTCGATTCACTTAATATGCTAATGCTAATGTGTGCAGGTGGCAGCTCGGAGGTCATATGACCAGAACTCCCAGGAGATGGGGGGGTCTGGTACTGCAGGATGGAGCAGAAGAGTGCATGTCACCAGCCCACTCAGTGATTTCTGCAAGAGGTACATACACTGCCTGTGAGGGAGCCTTTGAGGAGAGATAAGAGAGAGAGCTGCACACAGCAGAGAGAGAAGCATGGCCAGATGAAGATATACTCCCTCTAACACCTTGGCCTTTCCACACAGGGGCATGGAGTAGCAGGCAGAGCAAGTGAATTGTGGGAAGGCTCTAGTAAGCTAAGTGCAGCACTTCAATGACACTGCCCCCAACAAAGAGTCCTTGAATGTTTTTGTCAATCCTGCTCAACAGATCTACTCTTTGATTGGTTTATCAGTATGAACTGTCAGAAACATACTGCAACATTGGACAGGCCTGCATACATTAACCGGAAAGTTGCTAACGTTTGATGAATGCGCGGAGATATATGTGAAAGATCCGGTAGTTTGTTGTACCATGTGCTCTATATATGAGTCGCTCTCTATATGAGTCACCACACACACAGACACACACATAGACACACACGCATACATAGGCTCACAGACATGAGAGCACTTAATCCAAAAGATAAGCATTTTATGTGCTAAAAAATGTGACATTTAGTTTGTATAAGACATGATCCAGATCCCTCTTCTCCTGACATAAATACTGTCATTACAATGTCAGCATGTCTATGGAAATGTGTGACCCAAATAGCTGTCTTCTCCCTAACCGCCGAAGCCTACGGAGTGTTCCGGAGAACTAGCAGTAATAACCTCATTACTGACAACGAGTTAGGTGTCGAAAGCGTTCCACAGGGATGCTGGCCCATGTTGACTCTAATGCTTCCCACGGGTGTGTCAAGTTGGCTGGATGTCCTTTGAGTGGCGTCCCATTCTTGATGCACATGGGAAACTTTGTGAAAAGTGTGTGAAAAACCTAGCACTCTTGCAGTTCTTGACTGGCACTTGCTACCATACCTCGTTCAAAGGCACTTCAATCTTTCGTCTTGCCCATCTCACCCCAGGAATGGCAGACATACACAAACAAGGTCTCAATTGTCTCAAGGCTTCAAAATCCTTCTTTTAACCTGACTCCTCCCCTTCATCTACACTGATTGAAGTGGATTTAACAGGTGACATCATTAAGGGATCATCGCTTTCACCTGGATTCACCTGGCCAGTCTATGTCATGGAAAGAGCAGGTGTTCCTAATGTTTTGTGCACTCAGTGTATATCAGTATTATAGCGCAGCAGTAAATCAATAAGAAGGTCTGGCCTGTCAATAGTGCTATGTATACAATTAGCACACCCTGAACACAATCAATAAACAAACAGGGTCCCATGTCTCACTGCTTCACTGGGGCAACTTGGACAGGGCATCATGACATGGATATCACACAACATTTTTCCACGGGTAGTTGTTACGAGCCGTTACGAGTGAACTGAAGCCAATTGAACAAATTATGCTATATTCTTCAAACACAGTTAGTGCACCATGTTCATACCAAGCACAAGAAATGTGAAACATTGACAAAGTCGGTATGTTGTACATCTGTGCGCACTAAGAATGACAGAATCAGTTTTGTTTGGATGGGTTCTCTAAGATGGTCAGAAACTGACAAATGAAATCTACTTAGTAACCAAAATAAGTCGATTTTTTAAATTACTAAAAGCTTCTAAAGTGTAAACCAAACGAAGTGCGTGAAAACCATGCTGGATGTGGCAAAAAGCTAAATGAAACTTTGAAGACAGCTGCTCTGATTCTTCAGCCAGGCCTGTCATGTGCGTGAACATGTTGTGGGGGAGGGGGATTCTCGGATTCAGAAAGCATCAAAAACAGAGACAATACATCGCGCACTAGCGACTCCTGTGGCGGGCCTGGTTGCTAGGTGCACAGGGTTTCCTCCGACACATTGGTGCGGCTGGCTTCCGGGTTGGATGCACGCTGTGTTAAGAAGTAGTGCGGCTCGGTTGGGTTGTGTTTCGGGGGAGGCATGGCTCTCGATCTTCGTCTCTCCCGAGCCCGTGCGGGAGATGTAGCGATGAGACAAGATAGTAACTACTAACAATTGGATACCACAAAATTGGGGAGAAAAAGGGGGGAAAATGTTTAAATAAAAAAAACTAAAAAAACAGAGACAATTAAAGACAAAAAGTTCAGGGGTCAAAGATCAAGTTTTCGAAAGCATTGGTGATATCTCTCCATGGCCGCGTCTCAAATGTCACCCTATTCCCTATTCGGCGTACTACTTTTGACCAGTGCCCATTGGGATGCAACCAATCTATTGTAGAATAATGTACTAATGGTCAGATCTCATCAAGTGCAGTAAGAGTACATCCAAGCTGTAACTACAGCGCAGCAGCATTTCTGTGTCCGAGCAAACATCTGGACTCGGGAGCATTACAGTACACATCACACACTACTGTAGTGCTTCAATGACGCAGTAGCACGCTCTGCTATCAGACCTGTCACTCCCACAACACAGACACGAGCATAGAGGTTCATCTACAAATGACATCTACAGTACAACTGAAGTATGGGTGAAGTGTGTTATCATTGATTACATGTGCTGTATAGATCTAGCATTTCTGGTTTGCCTTGGCTCATGTTTCTCTGAAACCTGTCTTGGACATCAAATCAAAATCAAATGAAACGTTATTGGTCACATACACTTATTTAGCAGTTGTTATTGCGGGCGTAGCGAAATACTTGTGTTCCTAGTTCCAACAGAAGCTCTGGCCCTGGACCAGCGCAAGGACATAAGGGCCCATTTGGATTCTGAAGGACACTGCTGTCCTTCCACATCTGCTGTCAGGCTCCGTGGCCAGGACCCAGGTTGGTAATCTGCATGCTGATACACAGGAGGGATCAAAGTCTGTACAGTGCTTCAGGATTAAAGTGCACCCCGCGCATTTTGTTTAGCGATATATTAACAGAACATTTACTTACTTAGTCCTCTTTGTCCCGGCTGCACAGGACATTAGCTTCCATTGAAATGTGTTCTCACTGTATTCAGTTTTGTCTGTGTGCATCCGGAAGTGTTCATGTTTGTCGTGGGTAGCGTTCTACGCTGTCTGTACAATATAGCAGGCCAAGGCGTGTATTGTTGCGCGTGTAAAGTGTTCATGTAGTGTGTTTTAGGAAGCAATGGCTTGTGACCTATTTTACCCCCAAACTACAACACCTCTCTATGTGGGGTTTCTGGCTAACCTGGTGTGACATCCAACACTACATGTGTGCTTCTACACCTGCATTGCTAGGCTGTTTTGGGGGGTTTTAGGCTGGGTTTCAGTACCGCACATTGAGATATCAGCTGATGTACGAAGGGCTTTATAAATGCATTTGATTTGATTTGATAGTGACTACATCCAACACTCCCAATGAGAATGACATTGAGCATACAGCAGCAGCATGACATACTGTAGGAATGAATGACAAGAGAGAGAAAAAAGATGACCAGAGATCAGCAGGCTACAATACATGAACAGCGGTGATGAAAATAGAAAGGGTGGTGATGTGGAATAGTGTTGGACTAACTCGCACTGTGGAAGCGCTGTGCACTCAAAGGCAAAAGGCATATTTAAGAGCAGAGGACTGTGGGGGATTAGTGGGGGCAGCCCAAGTGATTTAATTGGATGAGGCAGACATAATTTGGGGTCTGATCCGTGCAGATGGCAATGTTCACTCTGGCAGCAATAGCACCAGCAGCCTCGTAATGACAACAACACCGTGCTCAGATGGCTCCGGGGTGAAGTTTCCCATAGGTACAGATCTAGGTTCAGCTTCCCTTCCCCCAATCCTAACCTTAACCATTAGTGGGTGGGAAATGCTAAACTGACCCAAGATTGGCATCTACTGCTCAGATGAGCTCAGCTTTGCATAGAACACAAAGTACATAATACAATGAATACAGTCCTTCAACCTCCATTCACTTTTCCCGCAACAAAGTTGGCACCTCTATAAGAATCACAAAGGACATCCAAAAACATATCATCCCTACAGGCTCTGTAATACAAAATGGCAAGCAGGCTTTGCCTTTGCTGGTGCAGAATTAATATGGGTGCACTCATCTCCTCTCCTGTATCCCAAGGATCAATGGCTGACATCAGCAGGACAGGCTATCTTTCCTATCTCTCCCACCTCGGCCCCCTGGCTGCCCTCTATCTCTCCTCTATCTTCTCCTATCTCTGAGAGGTGTACTTACTGTACCCTTCGATACAGTGCTCACTCCGCTATTAACGTTACACCGTTCAAATAGTATACTTCGCTGTGTTAACTTTGCCCTGATGTCATTAAAGCACAGGATACTGCAAGCATGATAAAGTGAAGCGGTTTGACACTGAGTTGTACAGATATATATAAAAGGCTTTTAGCATTAACAGGAAACATCAGCATCACACACACACACACACACTTTAACCTTAGATAGCCTTAAGAACATCTGGCGAAGAACATCCTCCAAAACACAGAGCAGAACAGAGAGCAGAGCATAGTCACACCATTACAGAGTAAACAGAGCACAGTTATACCTTTAAAGAATAAAAACGACTTTTAGGACCCAAGCCTCCAGCAGAATGCATGAACATATCCTTAATGGTGTCCTCTTGTACTTAGGAGTGCTGCTGAGCCGAGGTCAGGAGGCTGAGCTGAGCTCCGTAGTACCTGTGTGCCTCTGCTGCCGGGACAGGCACACACTCTGCAAGGCAGTCTACCTTCTCACGATGACAGGAACAGCCTTACAAATGCACACTCACTCCCTCTGTTGACTTTAACAACTGAGCAACCATTTATCCACCAATCCTGCATGAGATTACAACAATGACATCACTGGTGTCCAGACTCTTCTCTAAGAGGGAGATAGCTGGTGCTAAGCCATTGTTTCCCTCTTTTTGTATGGCTTTCAGAGTAAAGCCCCTGTTGTAGCAGCTTGCCATCGCTGCACCACTCCGCACCGCCTTGACCTGTTAGCCTAGCCACTCTGGCCTGACCTTGTTCTCTCTCTCTCTCTCTCTTTCTGCAGACTGGAGCTCAGGTAAACCATGAGGCAATACAAAAGATGGGGAGCTATCACCCCAACGCACTCAACTAAAACCCTTCTATACAGTGTAAGTTCATTATTTTAAAGGCCCAGTGCAGTCAAAAACGTATGTTTTATATTTCTACACTATGAGGTTGGAATAATATGATAATGCCTTTTTAGTGTAAGAGCTGTTTGAAAAGACCGCCTGAAACTTCCGCCAGTTTTGGTGGGAGGGAGTTGTGTTCCAAACCTCTGCCAATAACAGCAAATGTTCCGTTTTTCTCCTCCCACTCAAACCACTCCCAGACAGCCCTAGCTAAATTCTTGCTTGAGAAATGTCTCTTTGCTAAGAAGCTATTTTTGTTTATTTTTGACCATTTCAATTGAAAACAATCATAGTAAGCTACTTCATTGTTACCCAGAAATAATTTGATATTGAGATAAAAACAGCTGCATTGGACCTTTACGTGATGCATTGCCTACCAGTACCAGCATTTACATATTGAACAATGTTTGTTTGTGTATCAATGCCAGTTTGAACAAACACAACAATGTCACTGACACTGAGATAATTCAATTGTTTAGCATTGATTTTATGAATCTATTTTAGAGACACATAAGGATGTACTTTGATAGAGAGACCAGTGAACAGAAATAAAAATTATTTTTCAAGCACATAAAAAATGCTTCTGAGAACTAACTTGTGTCCAGGTGTTGACACCTGAATGAACAGTATTGTCATTATAAGCATTTTTTAGGCAAGCAAGTCCATGGCAGTTCATGAAACATAACAATTACAAAAGCAGAAATGGTAAACTGTGTAGGGCAGAACATGTGCTGCTCATCAGTATTTTTTCATTTTTAAATTTTTAATTTAACCTTCATTTAACTAGGCAAGTGAGTTAAGAACAAATTCTCATTTACAATGACGGTCTACCAAAAGGCAAAAGGCCTCCTGCGGGGACGGGGCATGGGATTAAAAATACAAATAAGTTAAATGAAAATATACGAAAAAAACACACATCACATCAAGAGAGACAACACAACACTACATAAAGAGAGACCTAAAGACAACAAAATAGCAACATGACAACACAGCATAGTAGCAACACAACATGGCAGCAGCACAACGTGGTAGCAGCACAAAACAGGAAACAAACATTATTGGGCACAGACAACAGCACAAGAAGGTAGAGACAACAATACATCAGGCGAAGCAGCCACAACTGTCAGTAAGAGTGTCCATGATTGAGTCTTTGAATGAAGAGATGGAGATAAAACTGTCCAGTTTCAGTGTTTGGTTGCAGCTCGTTCCAATAGCTAGCTGCTGCAAACTGAAAAGACAAGCGACCCAGGGATGCGTGTGCTTTGGGGACCTTTAACAGAATGTGACTGGCAGAACGGGTGTTGAAAGAGGGTTTTATAAATAAGCATCAACCAGTGGGTCTTGCGACGGACATACAGAGATGGCCAGTTTACAGAAGAGTATAGAGTGCAGATTATAGGGATATAATCTCTACATAATACACTACTTTTGATCAAAAGTAGTATAAAGGGAATTGGGTGCCATTTGGGACGCAGATGGAGTGAGCCTTTTGGAGAGCAAAGGCCTCCACATGTCTAGTGGGGCGCATTACTGGCATGATACTGTTCTATGCCATATGGTTCATCAATCACATCTGTTTGAGCCACCAGTACTTCTCAACGGGGTTGAGATGACAGGTTTTTAGGCCAACTACTTCTCAGGGGGAAGCCAACATATACAGTGCATTAGGAAAGTATTCAGACCCTTTGACTTTTTTCACATTTTGTTATGTTACAGCTTTATTCTAAAATGTATTTTAAAAATGTTTTCCTTCGTCAATCTACACACAATATTGTTATTTTTATTTTTCACCTTTATTTAACCAGGTAGGCCAGTTGAGAACAAGTTCTCCTTTTCAACTGAGACCTAGCCAAGATAAAGCAAAGCAGTGCGACAAAATCAAACACAGAGCTACACATAAACAAACGTACAGTCAATAACACAATAGAAAAATCTATGTACAGTGTGTGCAAACGTAGAAGAGTAGGGAGGTAGGCAATAAATAGGCCATAGATGCGAAATACTTACAATTTAGCATTAACACTGGAGTAATGGATGTACAGATGATGATGTGCAAGTAGAGATACTGGAGTGCAAGAGGGTAAGTAGTTGGTTGTGCGATTTACAGATGGGCTGTGTACAGATACAGTAATTGGTAAGCTGCTATGGTAGCTGATGCTTAAAGTTAGAGAGGGAGATATAAGACTCCAGCTTCAGTGATTTTTGCAATTTATTCCGGTCATTGGCAGCAGAGAACTGGAAGGCAAGGCAGCCAAAGGAAGTGTTGGCTTTGGGGATGACCAGTGAAATATATCTGCTGGAGCGTGTGCTACGGGTGGGTGTTGCTATGGTGACCAGTGAGCTGAGATAAGGCTGGGCATTACCTAGCATAAACTTATAGATGACCTAGAGCCAGTGGGTTTGGCGACGAATATGCAGTGAGGGCCAGCCAACGAGAGTGTACAGGTCGCAGTGGTGGGTAGTATAGGGGCTTTAGTAACAAAACAGATGGCACTGTGATAGACTACATCCAGTTTGTTGAGGAGGGTGTTGGAGGCTATTTTGTAAATAACATCGCCGAAGTCAAGGATCGGTAGGATGGTCAGTTTTACGAGGGTATGAGTGAAGGAGGCTTTGTTTGCGAAATAGGAAGCCGATTCTAGATTTAATTTTGGATAGGAGATGCTTAATGTGAGTCTGGAAGGAGAGTTTACAGTCTAACCAGACACCTATGTATTTGTAGTTGTCCACATATTCTAAGTCAGAGCCGTCCAGAGTAGTGATGCTAGTCGGGCAGGAGGGTGCTGGCAGCAATTGGTTGAAGAGCATGCATTTAGTTTTACTTGCATTTAAAAGCAGTTGGAGGCCTCGGAAGGAGTGTTGTATGGCGTTGATGCTCGTTTGGAGGTTTGGGTTAGGGTGTCCAAAGAAGGGCCAGATGTATACAGAATGGTGTCGTCTGTGTAGAGGTGGATCAGATAATCACCAGCAGCAAGAGCGACATCATTGATATATACAGAGAAAAGAGTCGGCCCGAGAATTGAACCCTGTGGCACCCCCATAGAGACTGCCAGAGGTCCGGCCAACAGGCCCTCCCATTTGACACACTGACGGAGAAGTAGTTGGTGAACCAGGCGAGGCAGTCACTTGAGATGCCAAGGCTATTGAGTCTGGCGATAAGAGTGCGGTGATTGACAGAGTCGAAAGCCTTGGCCAGGTCGATGAAGACGGCTGCACAGTACTGGCTTTCATCAATGACGGCTATGATATCGTTTAGGACCTTGAGCGTGGCTGAGGTGCACCCATGACCAGCTCGGAAACCAGATTGCATAGTGGAGAAGGTACGGTGGGATTAGAAGTGGTCTGTGATCGGTTTGTTAACTTGACTTTCAAAGATTTTAGAAAGGCTGGGTAGGATGGATATAGGTCTATGACAGTTTGGCTCTAGAGTGTCACCCCCTTTGAAGAGGGGGATGACCGCGGCAGCTTTCTAATCTTTGGGGATCTCAGACGATATGAAAGAGAGATTGAACAGGCTAGTAATAGGGGTTGCAACAATTTTGGCAGATCATTTTAGAAAGAGAGGGTCCAGATTGTCTAGCCCAGCTGATTTGTAGGGGTCCATATTTTTTTAGCTCTTTCAGATCAGCTGTCTGGATTTGGGTGAAGGAGAAGCGGGGGTGCTTGGGCAAGTTGCTACAGGGGGTGCTGAGATTGGCCGGGGTAGGGGTAGCCAAGTGGAAAGCATGGCCAGCCGTAGAAAAATGCTTATTGAAATGATCAATTATTGTAGATTTATCGATGGTGACAATGTTTCCTATCCTCAGTGCAGTGGGCAGCTGGGAGGAGGTGCTCTTATTCTCCATGGACTTTAGTGTCCCAAAACTAATTTGGGAATTAGTCCTACAGGATGCAAATTTGTGTTTGAAAAAGCTAGCCTTAGCTTTCCTAACTGACTGAGTATATTGGTTCCTGACTTCCCTGAAAAGTTACATATCGCGGGGGTTATTCGATGCTAATGCAGACCACCACAGGCAGTCAAGTCTGGGGTGAACCAAGGGCTATATCTGTTCTTAGTTCTACATTTTTTGAATGGGGAATACTTATTTAAGATGGAGAAGAAAGCCCTTTTAAAGAGCAACCAGGCATCCTCTACTAACGGGATGAGGTCAATATCCTTCCGGGATAACCGGGCCAGGTCGATTAGAAATGCCTGCTCGTGTTTTAGGGAGCGTTTGACAGTGATGAGGGGTGGTCGTTTCACTGTGGACCCATTACGCGCGCAGGCAATGAGGCAATGATCGCTGAGATCCAGGTTGAAGACAGCAGAGGTGTATTTAGAGGGCAAGTTGGTCAGGATGATATCTAAGAGAGTGCCCATGGTTATGGATTTGGGGTTGTACTTGGTAGGTTCCTTGATAATTTGTGAGAGATTGAGGGCATCTAGTTTAGATTGTAGGGCGGCCGGAGTGTTAAGCATGTCCCAGTAGATTGCAACTCTGCCCCCTTTGGCAGTTCTATCTTATCGGCAAATGTTATAGTTAGGGATGGACATTTCAGGATTTTTGGTGGCCTTCCTAAGCCAGGACTCAGACATGGCTAGGACATTCGGGTTGGCAGAGTGTGCTAAAGCAGTGAATAAAACAAATTTAGGGAGGAGGCTTCTAATGTTAACATGCATGAAACCAAGACTTTTACAGTTACAGAAGTTAACAAATGAGAGCGTCTGGGGAATGGGAGTGAAGCTACCATAATACATTTTAATGACAAAGCAAAAGCAGGTTAATAGACATTTTTGCTCTTTATTGAAAAGAAAAAACTGAAATATTACATTTACATACATAAGTATTCAGATGCTTTACTCAGTACTTTGTTGAAGCACCTTTGATCAAATCAAATCAAATGTTATTTGTCACATACACATGGTTAGCAGATGTTAATGCGAGTGTAGCGAAATGCTTGTGCTTCTAGTTCCGACAATACAGTAATAACCAACGAGTAATCTAACTAACAATTCCAAAAGAAAAAAAACTACTGTCTTATACACAGTGTAAGGGGATAAAGAATATGTACATAAAGATTTATGAATGAGTGATGGTACAGAGCAGCTTAGGCAAGATACAGTAGATGGTATCGAGTACAGTATATACATATGAGATGAGTATGTAAACAAAGTGGCATAGTTAAAGTGGCTAGGGATACATGTATTACATAAGGATGCAGTAGATGATATAGAGTACAGTATATACGTATACATATGAGATGAATAATGTAGGGTATGTAAACATTATATTAGGTAGCATTGTTTAAAGTGGCTAGTGATATATTTTACATCATTTCCCATCAATTCCCATTATTAAAGTTGCTGGAGTTGAGTCAGTGTGTTTGCAGCAGCCACTCAATGTTAGTGGTGGCTGTTTAACAGTCTGATGGCCTTGAGATAGAAGCTGTTTTTCAGTCTCTCGGTCCCAGCTTTGATGCACCTGTACTGACCTCGCCTTCTGGATGATAGCGGGGTGAACAGGCAGTGGCTCGGGTGGTTGTTGTCCTTGATGATCTTTATGGCCTTCCTGTAACATCGGGTGGTGTAGGTGTCCTGGAGGGCAGGTAGTTTGCCCCCGGTGATGCGTTGTGCAGACCTCACTACCCTCTGGAGAGCCTTACGGTTGTGGGCAGAGCAGTTGCCGTACCAGGCGGTGATACAGCCCGCCAGGATGCTCTCGATTGTGCATCTGTAGAAGTTTGTGAGTGCTTTTGGTGACAAGCCGAATTTCTTCAGCCTCCTGAGGTTGAAGAGGCGCTGCTGCGCCTTCTTCACGATGCTCTCTGTGTGAGTGGACCAATTCAGTTTGTCTGTGATGTGTATGCCGAGGAACTTAAAACTTGCTACCCTCTCCACTACTGTTCCATCGATGTGGATAGGGGGGTGTTCCCTCTGCTGTTTCCTGAAGTCCACAATCATCTCCTTAGTTTTGTTGACGTTGAGTGTGAGGTTATTTTCCTGACACCACACTCCGAGGGCCCTCACCTCCTCCCTGTAGGCCGTCTCGTCGTTGTTGGTAATCTAGCCTACCACTGTTGTGTCGTCCGCAAACTTGACGATTGAGTTGGAGGCGTGCGTGGCCACGCAGTCGTGGGTGAACAGGGAGTACAGGGGAGGGCTCAGAACGCACCCTTTTGGGGCCCCAGTGTTGAGGATCAGCGGGGTGGAGATGTTGTTGCCTACCCTCACCACCTGGGGGCGGCCCGTCAGGAAGTCCAGTACCCAGTTGCACAGGGCGGGGTCGAGACCCAGGGTCTCGAGCTTGATGATGAGCTTGGAGGGTACTATGGTGTTGAATGCCGAGCTGTAGTCGATGAACAGCATTCTCACATAGGTATTCCTCTTGTCCAGATGGGTTAGGGCAGTGTGCAGTGTGGTTGAGATTGCATCGTCTGTGGACCAATTTGGGCGGTAAGCAAATTGGAGTGGGTCTAGGGTGTCAGGTAGGGTGGAGGTGATATGGTCCTTGACTAGTCTCTCAAAGCACTTCATGATGAAGGAAGTGAGTGCTACGGGGCGGTAGTCGTTTAGCTCAGTTACCTTAGCTTTCTTGGGAACAGGAACAATGGTGGCCCTCTTGAAGCATGTGGGAACAGCAGACTGGTATAGGGATTGATTGAATATGTCCGTGAACACACCGGCCAGCTGGTCTGCGCATGCTCTGAGGGCGCGGCTGGGGATGCCGTCTGGGCCTGCAGCCTTGCGAGGGTTAACACGTTTAAATGTTTTACTCACCTCGGCTGCAGTGAAGGAGAGTTCGCATGTTTTCGTTGCAGGCCGTGTCAGTGGCACTGTATTGTCCTCAAAGCGGGCAAAAAGTTATTTAGTCTGCCTGGGAGCAAGACATCCTGGTCCGTGACTGGGCTGGTTTTCTTCTTGTAGTCCGTGATTGACTGTAGACCCTGCCACATACCTCTTGTGTCTGAGCCGTTGAATTGAGATTCTACTTTGTCTCTATACTGACGCTTAGCTTGTTTGATAGCCTTGCGGAGGGAATAGCTGCACTGTTTGTATTCGGTCATGTTACCAGTCACCTTGCCCTGATTAAAAGCAGTGGTTTGCGCTTTCAGTTTCATGCGAATGCTGCCATCAATCCACGGTTTCTGGTTAGGGAATGTTTTAATCGTTGCTATGGGAACGACATCTTCAACGCACGTTCTAATGAACTCGCACACCGAATCAGCGTATTCGTCAATGTTGTTATCTGACGCAATACGAAACATATCCCAGTCCACGTGATGGAAGCAGTCTTGGAGTGTGGAATCAGCTTGGTCGGACCAGCGTTGGACAGACCTCAGCGTGGGAGCTTCTTGTTTTAGTTTCTGTCTGTAGGCAGGGATCAGCAAAATGGAGTCGTGGTCAGCTTTTCCGAAAGGAGGGTGGGGCAGGGCCTTATATGCGTCGCGGAAGTTAGAGTAACAATGATCCAAGGTTTTTTCAGCCCTAGTTGCGCAATCAATATGCTGATACAATTGAGGGAGTCTTGTTTTCAGATTAGCCTTGTTAAAATCCCCAGCTACAATGAATGCACCCTCAGGATGTAGAGATTCCAGTTTGCAAAGAGTCAAATAAAGTTCGTTCAGAGCCATCGATGTGTCTGCTTGGGGGGGAATATATACGGCTGTGATTATAATCGAAGAGAATTCTCTTGGTAGATAATGCGGTCGACATTTGATTGTGAGGAATGGCTGCACCAGCGGGTTTCTGGCAGCAATTACAGCATCAACTCTGCTTCGATATGACTCTACAAGCTTGGCACACCTGTATTTGGGGAGTTTATCCCATTCTTCTATTTTCAGGCCTCTCCAGAGATGCTGGATCGTGTTTAAGTCCGGGCTCTGGCTGGGCCACTCAAGGACATTCAGAGATTTGTCCCTTAAAAGCCACTCCTGCGTTGTCTTGGCTGTGTGCTTAGGGTCATTGTCCTGCTAGAAGGTGAATCTTCTCCCCAGTCTGAGGTCCAGAGTGCTCTGGAGCAGGTTGCCATCAAGGAACTCTCTGTACTTTCCTCCGTTCATCTTTGCCTTGATCCTGACTAGTCTAAGAGTCCCTGCTGCTGAAAAACATCCCCACAGCATGATGCTGCCACCACCCTACTTCACCGTAGGGATGGAGCCAGGTTTCCTCCAGATGTGATGCTTGGCATTCAGGCTAAAGAGTTTAATCTTGGTTTCATCAGACAAAATAATCTTGTTTGTAATGGTCTGAGAGGCTTTATGTGCCTAGCAGTCTGTCATGTGCCTTTTACTGAGGAGTAGCTTCTGTCTGGCCACTCTACCATAAAGGCCTGATTGGTGGAGTTCTGCTGAGATGGTTGTCCTTCTCGAAGTTTCTCCCATCTCCACACAGGAATTCTAGAGTTGTCAGAGTGACCATTGGGTTCTTGGTCACCTCCCTGACCAAGGTCCTTCTCCCCCAATTGCTCAGTTTGGCTGGGTGGACAGTTCTAGGAAGAGTCTTGGTGGTTCCAAACTTCTTCCATTTAAGAATGATGGAGGCCACTTTGTTCTTGGGGACCTTCAGTGCTGCAGAAATATTTTGGTACTCTTCCCCGAAACTGTGCCTCTACACAATCCTGTCTCGGAGCTCTACGGGTAATTCCTTCGACCTCATGGCTTGGTTTATGATTGGACATGAACTGTCAACTGTGGGACCTTGGTGGACAATCAAGTTGTAGAAACATCTAAAGGATGATTAATGGAAACAGGATGTGCCTGAGCTCAATTTCGAGTTTCATAGCAAAGCATCTGAATACTTATGTAAATAAGATATTTCTGTTATTTATTTTTAATACATTTGCAAAAAAAAGAATTTAAAACTAATTAATCCATTTTAGAATAAGGCTGTAACATAACAAAATGTGGAAAAAAATCAAGGGGCCTGAATACTTTCCAAAGGCACTGTGTACTATATAGCTTTCAGCAACTACTGGACTAGAATATAATGAAAGAATATCCAATATTTATGATGATGATGCCTCTGAATATGAGTCTGATATATGAATGCAGTGAATACAGCAAAGCCATGTGGGCAATACATGAAGTCATATCCTTCTGGGCAGAAACTGGCTGAATCAATGTTGTTTCCACGACATTTCAACAAGACAATTCAATGTGATGACGTTGAATCAATGTGGAAAACTGATTGGATTTGCAAAAAGTCATTATCGTAAGGGAATTTAGACTTTTTTTCACCTGACTTTTAACCTAAATCCAATGGCGTGGTGAAAGGTTTTGTTGATTTCACGTTGAATTCACCCTAGTTGACAACTCAACCAAATGTAAATCAAAACTAGACGTTGTGTGCCTCATGGGATGTCACATAAAATAAGTTGTCATCTTCATGAATTCTTTGTATGTATCTTTTAAATCTTTATATCTCATCTTTTTGTTGTGGATTTTTAACACGGGGCATTTTCTGCACGTAAATTACATTTCTGTAAACAACAGGCAAGGAAGTAAATCTGATCTAAATCAAATTGCTGATGAAGTGTGAGGTCTGATTGGATAATGAGCACATCAACATTTTGTGCACAGAGAATAGAGTCAGGAATACAGTATAGTGCTGTAAGCAGAGATTACTGTACTCATCATTCCACATGGCTCAAAACAACCTAAAGAGCATTCAAATGTTGGATCCTGACCTAAACCTCCATCTGCATGTTAAGAGGGTTGTCCAGTCCTGCTTTTATCATCTAAAAAATATAGGTAAAGTCAAGTCTTTTATTTCAGTCACTGATCTAGAGAAAGTTATACATTATTTTATTTCCCCACACCTAAATGACTGAAATTGGTACGCATTACACACAGGAACAGAACAGAACAGCCTCGTCCACCAGTCGTCCTCCTGTCAGTCATCACACCAGTCAATGCAGTCTATGAAGAGGATTGTATTTTGGGGGTTATATAAAAAGCTGCTTTACTGTCAACAGCAAATGGATAATGAAAACAAATCTCTTCGGAAGTGATTAGAGCAGCAGAGATGCCGGAAGTGCATCAAAATTCTATTTTTAATTTCATCTGGACTAGTTCAAAAAATGTTAATTGCATCCTTCCTTCCAGAAGCACTCAGAGACATGCTAAACTGAGGTTGACATCAGCGGCCTGTGCAGTTGCTGGATATGCTCTTAGGAAGCCCATCATCCAGTGCCATTTCGAGGCATAAGCGACATAAGCAGCTTAAGACCACTATGAAGTCAGTCTGGGTCTAAACTTACTGTTAGTTTGGATAGTAGAATAGGCTACACAACGCGCAATTTCGAGATTTGGTAGTGCATGAGCAGCCTTCCTTTTGTTATGTCAGTCACTGAAAGTCATTTAATTAACCCATGTCAGCTAACATTTAATAGATTGCTAGGTAAGTTAGTCTAGCCAGCTATCTACACCTTGTAGTAATCATGGCTGAATTGGGGCCCTGACTTCATATGAACATGGCATAAGTCATAGCAAAATGTGATGAACTGCAGGAAATCTGCTTTAAAACTGCAAAGTTTTCTCTCTGTCCCATAGGGGGAAAAAAAGAGTAGAATTGCAGAAAATCTGCTTTAAAACTGCAACATTTCAAATCAAATTAAAATCAAATTGTATTGGTGACATACACATATTTAGCAGATGTTATTGCGGGTGTAGAGAAATGTTTGTGTTCCAACAGTGCAGTAGTATCTAAAAAAGATTTACAACAATACAAACAAATCTAAAAGTAAAATAACGGAATTAAGAAATATATAAATATTCGATTGAGCAATGTCAGAGTGGCATTGACTAAAATACAGTAGAATAGAATACAGTATATACATACGAGATGAGTAAAGCAGTATGTAAACATTATTTAAACATTATTAAAGTGACTAGTGTTCCATTATTAAGGTGGCCAGTGATTCCAAGTCCATGTATACAGGGCAGAAGCCTCTAAGGTGTAGGGTTACGTAACCGGGTTAGCGATGGCTATTTACCAGTCTGATGGTCTTAAGATAGAAGCTGTTTTTCAGTCTCTCTGTCCCAGCTTTGATGCTGTCAGCGATTGGGTGCAGAGATGTAGCGGAGTCAGGCGCAGGACACAGGTTTTGAGCAACACAACTGAGTTTACTCAAAAAGTCAAGCAAAATTCCAAATAGGAACATACATACACACTAGCACAATCAACAACCACTAAAGACACCAACGATCACGGAGAGAACAGACATTTATGCCAGAGGGTTAAATAAGGAACATTATATGGGAATTGAAACCAGGTGTGTGTAATACAGACAAGACAAAACAAAACTGAAACATGGATCGGTGGTGACTAGAAAGCCGGTGACGTCGACCGCCGAACACCACCCGAACAAGGAGAAGGGCCGACTTCGGCGGAAGTCGTGACAGATGCACCTGTACTGACCTCGCCTTCTGGATGTTAACGGTGTGAACAGTCTGCGGCTCGGTGGTTTTCTGTACGGCTGAAGGCCAAAATGTGTAGAATTGCAGGATATTATATTTAAAGCTGTAAAAGTTTCTCGCCACTCCTCTAAAATGTTTTACCCGTGAGGTGGCGGGGATCCCCAACCAAATCTCACTTAGGGCCCCCAAAAAGCTAGAAATGGCCATTCCATCACCCACCAATGCAGCCAACCAAAATACTTTAACAGTTATGTGCAGCGCAAGATACGTTAACTTTGTCCACAGGCAAATGTCGAATATAGTTTTATTCCTGGTTACAGACACCCTTGGCCTAAAGTGCACTCGAAGGGATGGATGACTGTCTATAACCACTGGAATCAAACTGTTTGAATCAACGTTGTTTTAGTGTAATTTGTCGACGTATTGTGACGTGGAATCTACATGGAAAATATATTGTCATCAAAAAGTCATCGAACGTAAAAAAAGTTGTTTTTTTTAAAAACCTGTTTGAAAAACGTCATCAACAAAAACGTTTGTTTTGAGGGTGGAATTTCAACCACAGGATCATGTCATCATTGTAACCTATTTTCAACATAGACAAACGCGGTATAAAATATGTTGAATTTGTACCTTTTAAACTAAGTCAGATTTTCAGCCTTATGCCCACTATCAGAAAAAAATATATAGGCTGGGCAGCACCTCCTATGGAGTGTTGCTCTATCTACAGCTATTCAGTTGTTCTCCCACCAAAGGTTTCAACCAAGCCCTGCCCGTTTATATTTGTCACTGTGTACGGTTACAGGCACACAATAAAGAGATTATTGTGGATAGTCAGATTAATGTAATATATAGATTAAAATGCTTACATGCTTTACAAAAAGATTGATGTCCCTAATAATCCTGTTTACACGGACACATCTGAAATCAGGCTACCTGATGGCAATCCGATAAATGCAGAAAATCGCTAATCAGAATAAACTCTCTACTACACCACTTTTTTTGGGAAACTACTTATAAGACATAGATTCAGTTGTTCCGAACTCACTTCGCGTGCGCTAAAGAGGGAGGCTCGCTCGGCTGGTGCTAGCACATCCGCAGATCAAATACACCGCTGGAATGCCGATAAGGTGTCCTAATAATTTGAGATTTCGCAGAAAACCGGATGTGTTTACATGACTACTGTGTAATCTGCCTACTGCCAAAATCAGTATAATATCTAATTATTACTGTGCATGTAAACGTACTCACTTACTACTACCAATGTGTTATCTTGAGAGTGATTATTGAGAGATGTCTTAAGACCTAAATGTATTCGAAGTCATTCCAAAGGGTAGGTATAACTGTAACCATACTTTATAAGTCAAATTTCATCAATGACACTATTTAGGCCTATATAGTATAGCATTTACAAAGTCATCAACAGCTTCCATTTCAATTCAACCCAGGGTTCAACTAAAAATAGACAATACATAAATGTATACGCCTAAGGTTTCAAGCTTTGGTTGAATTAAAATGTTAGTCATTAATATGTTGGATTCACGTCTCCATCTCAACCAAAAATCTAAGTTAAAGAATAGGACTAAATCAAATCAAAGTGCAATTCATTTGATTTGATTTGATTTGATTTAGTCATATTCTTTAACTTAGATGTTTGGTTGAGATGGAGACATGTGCCACTGACTTAGTCTGGCTTTAATTCCAGTTTGCCTACAAATGAATAAATGATATGTTGGATGTACGTCTCCATCTCAACAAACAATCAAAGTAAAGAACAAGACTAAATCAAATCAAACATTAAATGCACTTTACATAAAGGTTTATTTGATTTAGTCCTATTCTTTACTTTGATTCTTGGTTCAGATGGAGGCATGAATCCAACATATCAATTATTCATTTGTAGACAAACTGGAATTAAAGCCAGACTAAGTCAGTGGCACAGATGGAACTGCGTTGACAACCAATGGCACAAAAGATATATCTCCTTCAAATGTTGATATTTGGTTGCATTGACAACCAAACACAATTCAATATCCATTTAGCAATAGAGTGAATAACATATTAACTTGTTAACATAATGTGTTATCTGTCAACAAGTTAATCGGCTATTTACTTTATTGCAAAAGTGGCCATGGATGTGTTACAAAGGTAATATTGGATTGTGTTTGTTTGACAATGCAATCAATTAACAACATTTAAAAGATATTTAATTATATGTTGGATTCCAACTAAACCAAAAATAAAAGTGAAAGAATAGGATTAAGCCAGTGGCTAAGATGAAACCTTCCAAGCATTAGATATCCTTTAAATGTTGATATTTTGTTAAGCTGTCAACCAAACACAATTCAAAATTATTTTTTAAAAATACAGTAAATAGCCTATCTTACAAACTAAAGTAACCATATTTATTCAACCTTAAAATAAATAACACATCCATGGCCACATGGATTTTTGAGGTTAGCCTACAGTAACTATAAATGTTTTCTTGTGTAATCATGGAAAGTGTGCATGTTCAAGATAGCATGTTAACAAAACAAAGGAGCTGATTGTGGACTTCAGGAAACAGCAGAGGGAGCACGCTCCTATCCACATGGACGGGACCGCAGTGGAGAAGGTGGACAGCTTCAAGTTCCTTGGCGTACACATCACTGACAATCTGAGATGGTCCACCCACACAGACAGTGTGGAGAAGAAGGCGCAACAGCGCCTCTTCAACCTCAGGAGGCTGAAGAAAATTGGCTTGGCACCTAAAACCCACACAAACTTTTACAGATGCTCAATTGAGAGCATCCTGTCAGGCTGTATCACCGCCTGGTACTGCACCTGCACCGCCCGCAACCACGGAGCTCTCCAGAGGGTGGCGCGGTCTGCCCAACGCATCACCAGGGACAAACTACCTGCCCTCCAGGACAGCTACAGCACCAAATGTCCCAGGAAGGCCAAAAGATCATCAAGGACATCAACCACCCGAGCCACTGCCTGTTCACCCCGCTATCATCCAGAAGGTGAGGTCAGTACAGGTGCATCAAAGCTGGGCCCGAGAGGCTGAAAACAGCTTCTGTCTCAAGGCCGTCCGACTGTTAAATAGCCATCACTAGACGGCTTACACCCAGTTACGTAACCCTGTTCCTTGGAGGCTGCTGCCCCGTATACATAGACTTGAAATCACTGGCCACTTAAATAATGGAACACTAGTTACTCTAATAATGTTTACATGTTTTTGCTTTACTCATCTCACATGTATATACTGTATTCTAATTCTATTGCATTTTAGTCTATGCCACTTTATATATAAAAGTAAAATAATGGATATATATATATATATATATACCTTAATTCCATTATTTTACTTTTAGGTTGTGTGTATTGTTGTGAATTTTTTAGATATGACTGGACTGTTGGAGCTAGAAACACAACCAATTCGCTACACCAGCAATAACATCTGCTAAACATGTGTAAACATGTGTATGTGACAAATACAATTTGATTTGATTCGATGCAAAGGTTGCAGGTCTGAGGAGATATTCACAATTGTTATAATAATCTGCACAGAATCTTGTACAGCATTGATCACTTGCACTATGTCCTTTTAATGTGATCTCAACTGCAATCTAGGTCATTTGGTTGTGCTATTAGATAAGCACAGTGATAACACATTAAGTTGTATAAATACATACATACATATATCTGACATTGTATTCCCATTTGAACTTTGTTGCAATGTAAATGGTTGAAAGCACAGTGATAACACATTTAGATGACAACTAAACCAAAAATCTGACGTTGTTTTTCCATTGGAATTTGGTTGAGCTTTCATATGGTTGAATGCATAGTGATAACACACTGGGAAATCAAAAAACTTCTGTCTGTCTTTTTGAGTCGGTGAATTAAGGTTAAAATCTCATTGATCAACGTCTCAACCAAATATTACCCACATTTCCACGTTGAAATGACATGGTTTGCCCAATGGGTTGTCTCTATAGGTGGGACAACATATTTGTTACAAATGGCAGCCTATTCCGTAGTGCACTACTTTTGACGGGAGCCCTATGAGCCCTGGTCAAAAGTAGTGTACTGAAAGGAATAGGCTGCCATTGGAACGCATACAATTTGTCTGATCACTTATCTCATTTGTATTAAGAAGGCTCTCTCTGATCTTTAGCAGGGCACTTGGCAGGCACCCTGAGACGATCCCCTAGCATCAGGCTTATGAGTTCATAGGTTGCACTCATGAGTCTGTGATTCAGTGAATGTCAGTGTAAACATACTGTACAATCTATTTCCCTGGGTTCATATACTGTATAATCTCAGCGCATGAGGTCACCACTGGTTTTACCAAATGTAAAATTAAATGGCATCTGCCATAGGAGAAGCAATTACAACTATGTGTACAGGCCTACAATGCTAAGCTACACTCTTCACTGAAAATGGTAGCCTGTTGTTGAAAGTCAGCTTTTTTTCTACAGATTCACATATGTATTCATTATCAATATGTTTATATTAATATTTTAGAACCCGGTGGTATAATTTGTCCTTGTGCAAGGAATTTACTCTTAGAAGAAAATAAAGAACTCTTTTATATTCTATTCGAGATGACATGAGTATGGAAGCTCGTTCCTGCCACCCAATAAAATCTATGAGATGATAAATAATAACTTTATTTGATAATCAGCTGAGGAATGGGACAGGATAAATCTAACCACTTTCAAATACATAGACGAAAGGACTCTCCTATACAGTACATTCAGAAAGTATTCAGAACCCTTCTCTTTTTCCACATTTTATTACATTACAGTTTTATTCTAAAATGGATTAAATACAAATGTTTCCTCAATCTACACACAATGCCCCACAATGACAAAGTGAAAACAGAAATACCTTATCTACATAAGTATTCAGACCATTTGCTATGAGACTCAAAATTAAGCTCAGGTGCATTCTGTTTCCATTGATCATAACTGAGATGTTTCTAAACTTGATTGGAGTCCACCTGTGGTAAATTGATAATTGATTGTCTATATAAGGTCCCACAGTTGACAGTGCATGTCCAAGCAAAAAGCAAGCCATGAGGTCAAAGGAATTATGGCCTCCATCATTCTTAAATGGAAGAAGTTTGTAACCACCAAGACTCTTCCTAGAGCTGGCTGCCAATGGTCACTCTGACAGAGCTCCAACGTTCCTCTGTGAAAATGGGAGAACCTTCCAGGTCAACCATAACTGCAGCACTCCACCAATCAGGCCTTTATGGTGGAGTAGCCAGACAGAAGCCACTCATCAGTAAAATGCACATGACAGCCCGCTTGGAGTTTGATAAAAAGCACATAAAGGACTCTCAGACCATGAGAAACAAGATTCTCTGGTCCGATGAAACTAAGATTGAAATCTTTGGCCTGAATGCCAAGTGTCACGTCTGGAGGAAACGAGGCACCACTCATCACCTGGCCAATACCATCCCTACAGTGAAGAATGGTGGTGGCAGCATCATGCTATGGGGATGTTTTTCAGAGGCAGTGACTGGGAGACTAGTCAGGATCGAGGAAAAGATGAACAGAGAAAAGTACAGAGAAATCCTTGATGAAAACCTGCTCCAGAGCGCTCTGGACCTCAGACTGGGGCAAAGGTTCATCGTCCAACAGGAAGCACACAGCCAAGACAACGCATGAGTGGCTTCGGGTCAAGTCTCTGAATGTCCTTGAGTGGCGCAACCAGAGCCCGGACTTGAACCCGATCTAACATCTCTGGAGAGACCTGAAAATAGCTGTGCAGTGATGCTCCCCATCCAACCTGACAGAGCTTGAGAGGATCTGCATAAACTAATGGGAGAAACTCCCCAAATACAGGTGTGCCAAACTTGTAGCGTCATACCCAAGAAAATTTGAGGTTGTAATCGCTGCCAAAGGTGCATCAACAAAGTACTGAGTAAAGGGTCTGAATACCTTTAGAAATGTGATATTTCAGGTTTTATTTTTAATACATTTACTAAAATGTTGAAAAAACTGTGTTTGCTTTGTCATTGTGGGGTAATGTGTGTAGATTGAGGAGGATGCTTTCCCCAATCCATTCTAGAATAATTACATTGTTTACGAACAATGGAGTTAAACAAGTTTATATTTTGGGTTCTGATGGTGTAAGACTGTTTGCTCATGAGGCATTTCTAAGTTAAATTCTTCAATAATAATTTAAAAGTCCAAAAATGGATGTACCAGTCCCTGATTTTCAAACAGGCACCAACTCACGTCAACAAAACTCTCCAACCCCTTATTAATATAGAACAATATCACCACAAACTAACTCTCTCTCTATCTCTCTCTCACACACACATATACACCCTATCTTACTACTTACTAGTACTTTCATATGACTAACTTACATAGTACACACTTACAACTTACTATAATATTATGACTTACATATCTCAAAAGAATGACTTGTTATCTCAAAATAATGGCATACTATCTCATAATTATGACTTACACTCTCATAATAACAACTTACTATCTCATAATTATTACTTACTATATCATTATACTGACATATCTCATAATTATGACCAACTCTCTCATAACAACGACTTACTATCTCATAATTATGACTTACTATCTCACAATAATGTCTTCCTCTCATAATTATGAATTACTATGTCATAATTTGTAGTTTTTTGCGTGGCAGGAACGAGCATCCATACATGAGTCTATAAAGCCTATTGAGGAGAAGATAAATATATCGAGTTTCACTGATGTTATTATTTTACATTTATGAGAAGCCTATAATAGAATGGCTGCTTAATGGAACGTCATTCAACGTTGTCAAAAATAAATCAAATTGCATTTCACATGAAATTACAAAAGTCATTCGTGAATAGGTTGAAACTGTCTGATGTGTGAAAAGAATATGGCATGTGTTATGCTAGGTATTAGCGTCATTGTAAATAATAATTTGTTCTTAACTTACTTGCCTAGTTAAATAAAGGTTAAATAAAAATAAAATAAAATATTTAAAAAACTGCAGGTGGTTGATCTAATTAGTTCGATATCGCTGATTTTGATATCGTCTAGAATATGACACTGTAGTACATTGAACATGATACTTGTCAAATATTACTTTCACCCTCAAATATTTGGATCTTAAAGATGAGTGCCCCACAAAGAAGATAACGTCTGCCTAATCAGTGTATTGCAATGGGAAAGAGTATCTTCTTACCGTTGGCAGTAGCGCCTCCATTTGAGCGCCTTGGTCCTTAATGTCCATGTTCGATAGTCTAATTCTCGGAGTATGGAATGGTGGTGTTATTTTTACTATTCCCAGTGTTAGATCTGAAAAGTGCAGTACGGAAAACCACGAACTGGCACGCTATGGTCACATGTTTAGCAGAAGTCGTGAAGCCTTGGCAGATATCATTATTCCTCACATGGGCGCAGTTTATATTTTATCAATACACACAAACCATAAGCATCCTTCTTGCTTTGTGACGCCGCAGAATAGATTGTTGGGAGCACATTTATTATCGAGAGAGTTTCTCATAAATGTAGAATTTTGGTAGGCTACCGTATATCGCTGATGTTTATTACGATAAAAGTATCATTCTAAAAGACACCCGAGACAAACTTTGCACAACTCACTGACTCAAACTGCATTAGAACAGAGAGCATATACATGGACGTAACTACATATAAGCACACCTGAAAAAAATATATGTATATTATAATAAATAAATCAATTTTGTACACAATAAATAAAATAAATGATGGGTCAATATCTAAATGTTGCCCCTTGAGTTTATCAAAGCTCAGAACGCTTATTATATTATTGGTCTGACCATTCTAATCGCAAATGCCTTTTTGCGAACGAGTGGAATCATCAACAGTGGTTTGTTCGTTATGTTCTCCTGCATCCCCAGCACTTGACTTCCGGGTGTGCCCTTTTACCAGCACATTCACCACGCTCTCGTAAACGGCCAACCCGCCTTCTCGCGGCACAGACCGAGGTCCTGAGACGTGAAACGAACAAGCCTACCCCGGCACGAAGTCGGCTCAAGTAGTCAAATAGAGACGCTGCTGGCAGAGTTTGCGAAATGCCGGACAAAAGGTCTTTTTAAAACCACCCTGCGATTCCTGCCGCGTCTACAGACATCCCGCAAACAACCAAAAACCTACTCTCGGAGAATGATTGCACAAATGGTAAATAGTCGCTTTGTTATAGATAAAATATATATATATATGGAAAGGTGGCTGCTGGCAGAGACTTATATTGCAGTAACGTTGAAGGTCTCTGGCTAGCCTACTTAGCCAGCTAGAAGAATGGAGTAAGGAGCTAACATTAAACGGAGCCTACTTTTACATGAGCAAAAAATAGGCTACTAAGTTCTCATAATAACTTTGCTTTACAGAGAGTAGGCTACTGAGACAGACAGTGATGTGGCGCTCAGTGAGTGGTGAGGCTGAGGCAGGCTGCAATGCATGCAATTGAGCAGAGGAGACAGAGGGAAGTTAGTACAGTCAGTATTGGAGGCTGCTGAGGGGAGGACGGCTTATAATAATGGCTGGAACGGAGTCAATGCAATGGCATCAAACATATGGAAACCATGTGTTTGATGTATTTGATACCATTCCACTGATTCTGCTCCAGCCATTACCAAGAGCCTGTCCTCCCCCAGTTAAGGTGCCACCAACCTCCTGTGTTATAGTGGTTCACAAACTTGCTGTCGGAGCCCCATGTGGGGTCCACTGAGAAAATCTGTAGTAATCTTATCAAACTAGTTCGATTTTTTTTTTAAAAATAATTAGATAAAGATATGTTTCATTATGAACATCTCCACATGGCCTATCTTCCCTATAGGCCTAGATTAAATGGCAAACAATATAGTTGTACAAATGTCATTTATATCGGTGGTTGTTTGTCTTATCTCGATCACCTACTGGAGTTTATAGTTTTCCCATTACCCACCTTTTTCTTACCGCTACGTCACTGATATTAATACAGAATCATAAGTAATATTCTAATAATTCATGTGAATGTGATCATACGATCCTCTGTGTGCTCTATTGACGTCTTTTTGTGCAGAGCTTGATTAGTAATGCCTAGGAATACAAATGTGAACACTATGTCATTTTAGAAAAGAGATATCTATGTAAAGAGTTGATGATTTTATGCAATTCATCATTACAATGGACTGAAGAGTCGCTGATGCTACATGTCAGTGCGAATTATTCAGCTTTCAGGGGTATAACATTAGATTTGTATGGCTATATGTGTTTGTACATCGACTGTGGTGAATGAAACTACAGCATCCAAGGCAATAATGGCAGGGTTCATTTTTGGTTGTTTTTGCTGTTCACCAAATAGTATTTTTTTTTTTTTAATTGTATAGAAATGCAGTAAATGAGCTTCAACTTCACCAAAAAAATACTATAAGAAACAGGGGCAATGTTTTGTCGTTTATTATCATAATTGATTAAAATTACATGGACAGAGGGAATCCGATCATAGATCAGCACTCCTAATCTGAGACCCCCTTTTATGAAGACAGGCCCTGAAGGTTACCAAGCTAGGACATCACATGACTCAGACTGGCCACACCCACTCACTACTGGGCCATGCTCCCTCCATCCAAATTCCGTGTCCAACTTGGCCATGGTTCAAAAGCCATGGCAGCAGCTCTCCCTTGGCTCTCAGCATCAAAGAGCATCAAAGGGGAAGCCCACATTGCCCTCCCTTAGGTGTCACTGTGCTCCCACTCTACGCAACACGTAATTTATGCTCTGTACCAATCCCATGTCCTCCTCAGAAAGAGTTTACCGTCCACCACAAATGCCATCACTCCTTGCTTGGCACAATGCCTGCTGCTTGGCATGATATAACATATATCAATACAATCATTCAGTCAACTTGCGAAGTTGATGCTGTTTTGACTGATACACCTCAACCATTCTCATATTTGGAAAAGTACTTGATGCCCTCTGGTGTATATGAATGGAACAGCATCAATAAGATACACTGAGATAGTGTTGCGTAATTTAGACAAGAATATTGGTCAACAGTCATTGTGAAAAGTGACACTATTTGAGAATGCCTCGCATAGCGAAATAATCCTCATATAACTCAATTATGACTTGTGTTTGTATTGTCTACCTAAAAATATACTGAATAAGTACACGATTGAACATGCAATGCATTGTGATCGCCACAAGGTGGCAGTGGTAAAGATGCAGTATGCAGGCCTACATGTCCTGAGTAACAGAGACGGTTTGTATTGTCCCTGCATCATTTTTTATGTAAGCGTATTAATGTAATGGACTATTTTACATCAAAACCAGTATCCAAAGGTTTACCAAAGTTTTCCAGGGTAATACAATTGTGGATGTGCTTTGGATGTGCACAGTTTACTGTGGAGATAAAGAATGCTTTCTCCAAGTGATGAAAAGGGGTTATTAGCCTTTTCTGTGAACACTTGAATGGGGCCCTTGAATGGTGCCCTTGGCCCACCTCACCATCAGTGACTTAAAATAATACCTGCATAGTCTAGCCCCATAATAATCTTCATGATCTGTGAGTGTAACTTATCTCTCTCTCTCTCTGAAATTGCACACTATTCCCTTTATATTGCACGGGGACTAACTTTGTGTTGCATATTGGGGGTGGGGGTTCAAGGTCAATGGGTTCCAGTGTCAACACTCCTCTAGGGGGGGTCCGTGGTCATGAAGGGAAAATACATCCAAAAATGACCTGATAATTTGGTCAATATACCCCAATCACAACTGAAATTCCAACATTTATCTATAAACTGTGTTCTTACTTTTAACAAGGGTTTTTTCTGCCATTGTACTCCTTGGACAGCCGGCGGGCTACCTAAGCGTTTTTCAGGCCACCTAAGTTCAAACAGTCTAAATAAAATAAAGAACAATTTAAATGTTTTTTGGGGAAAGATAAACTATGTAGAAAAGTAATCGAGCTATACATTTTGTAATAATATAATCTTTGAGAACTAACAGTCACCAAACAAATAAGCTAGACCATCAAGGAGAATTGAAAATTCTAAAAACAATGAATTTAGCAGTATTGATTTTGTTATCATGTTTGGGCAGGGATGGAATTGAATAATTTTTGGCTCTGGCCAGCATGGCTAGTAGACTGCATGTTTTCTCAGCACTGGTCCATAATCTGTAACATGCAATATTTGAAATGACAAAGGATTTTGGGCACAGGCCAGCCGGGCTAGTAGACTGCAATTTTTAAGCTAGCGGGCTTTCCATCCCTGTGTTTGAGCATGAGAAATCAGTATTAGCCATGGAAAGGTGAGACTCCCATGAACATGTCACTTGTTTTGTTCTAGGATGCCCACAAGCCTTACAAGTCTCGTCTGAAGATAGCCTGGTACCAGTTGAAAGAATGTATAGAAGTACACAGTGCATTCAGAAAGTATTTACACCCCTTGACTTTTTCCACATTTTGTTGTGTTACAGCCTGAATTGTTGTGTTACAGCATGAGTTTTGTCACTGGCCTACCCACAATAAATACCCCATAATGTCAAAGTGAATAATATTTTTTCAAAATTAATAAAAAATGAAATGTCTTTAGTCAATAAGTAGTCAGCCCCTTTGTTATGGCAAGCCTAAATAAGTTCAGGAGTAAAAATATGCTTAACAAGTCACATAAGTTGCATGGATTCACTCTGTGTGCAATAATAGTGTTTAACATGATGTTTGAATGACTACCTCATTTCTGTCCTCCATACAAACTCAGCAAAAAAAGAAATGTTCTCTCACTGTCAACTGCGTTTATTTTCTGCAAACTTAACATGTGTAAATATTAACAAGATTCAACAA
The DNA here is from genome assembly GCF_018296145.1 of Oncorhynchus tshawytscha. NCBI lineage: Eukaryota > Metazoa > Chordata > Actinopteri > Salmoniformes > Salmonidae > Oncorhynchus > Oncorhynchus tshawytscha. The sequence goes on along the minus strand of NC_056454.1, from coordinate 13,087,488 downwards.
CTGAGATATAAACTAAACAAGTTCCACACACATGTGACTAACAGAAATGGAATAATGTGTCCCTGAACAAAGGAGGGGAGTCAAAATTAAAAGTAACAGTCAGTACCTGGTGTGGCCACCAGTTGCATTAAGTACTGCAGTGCATCTCCTCCTCATGGACTGCACCAGATTTGCCAGTTCTTGCTGTGAGATGTTACCCCACTCTTCCACCAAGGCACCTGCAAGTTCCCGGACATTTCTGGGGGGGAATGGCCCTAGCCCTCACCGTCCGATCCAACAGGTCCCAGACGTGCTCAATGGGATTGAGATCCGGGCTATTCATAGGCCAAGGCAGAACACTGACATTCCTGTCTTGCAGGAAATCATGCAAGAGCAAGCAGTATGGCTGGTGGCATTGTCATGCTGGGGGATCATGTCAGGATGAGCCTGCAGGAAGGGTACCACATGAGGGAGGAGGATGTCTTCCCTGTAACGCACAGCGTTGAGATTGCCTGCAATGACAACAAGCTCAGTCCGATGATGCTGTGACACACCGCCCCAGACCATGACGGACCCTTCACCTCCAAATCGATCCCGCTCCAGAGTACAGGCCTCGTGTAACACTCATTCCTCCAACGATAAACGCGAATCCGACCATCAACCCTGATGAGACAAAACTACGACTCGTCAGTGAAGAGCACTTTTTGCCAGTCCTGTCTGGTCCAGTGATGGTGGGTTTGTGCCCATAGGTGACGTTGTTGCCGGTGATGTCTGGTGAGGACCTGCCTTACAACAGGCCTACAAACCCTCAGTCCAGCCTTTCTCAGCCTATTGCGGAAAGTCTGAGCACTGATGGAGGGGTTGTGCATTCCTGGTGTAACTTGGGCAGTGGTTGTTGCCATCCTGTACCTGTCCCGCAGTTGTGATGTTCGGATGTACCGATCCTGTGCAGGTGTTGTTACACGTGGTCTGCCACTGCAAGGACTATCAGCTGTCCGTACTGTCTCCCTGTAGCGCTGTCTTTAGGCATCTCACAGTACGGACATTGCAATTTATTGCCCTGGCCATATCTGCAGTCCTCATGCCACCTACAGTGCCTTGCGAAAGTATTCGGCCCCCTTGAACTTTGCGACCTTTTGCCACATTTCAGGCTTCAAACATAAAGATATAAAACTGTATTTTTTTGTGAAGAATCAACAACGAGTGGGACACAATCATGAAGTGGAACGACATTTATTGGATATTTCAAACTTTTTTAACAAATCAAAAACTGAAAAATTGGGCGTGCAAAATTATTCAGCCCCTTTACTTTCAGTGCAGCAAACTCTCTCCAGAAGTTCAGTGAGGATCTCTGAATGATCCAATGTTGACCTAAATGACTAATGATGATAAATACAATCCACCTGTGTGTAATCAAGTCTCCGTATAAATGCACCTGCACTGTGATAGTCTCAGAGGTCCGTTAAAAGCGCAGAGAGCATCATGAAGAACAAGGAACACACCAGGCAGGTCCGAGATACTGTTGTGCAGAAGTTTAAAGCCGGATTTGGATACAAAAAGATTTTCCAAGCTTTAAACATCCCAAGGAGCACTGTGCAAGCGATAATATTGAAATGGAAGGAGTATCAGACCACTGCAAATCTACCAAGACCTGGCCGTCCCTCTAAACTTTCAGCTCATACAAGGAGAAGACTGATCAGAGATGCAGCCAAGAGGCCCATGATCACTCTGGATGAACTGCAGAGATCTACAGCTGAGGTGGGAGACTCTGTCCATAGGACAACAATCAGTCGTATATTGCACAAATCTGGCCTTTATGGAAGAGTGGCAAGAAGAAAGCCATTTCTTAAAGATATCCATAAAAAGTGTTGTTTAAAGTTTGCCACAAGCCACTTGGGAGACACACCAAACATGTGGAAGAAGGTGCTCTGGTCAGATGAAACCAAAATTGAACTTTTGGCAACAATGCAAAATGTTATGTTTGGCGTAAAAGCAACACAGCTCATCACCCTGACCACACCAACCCCACTGTCAAACATGGTGGTGGCAGCATCATGGTTTGGGCCTGCTTTTCTTAAGCAGGGACAGGGAAGATGGTTAAAATTGATGGGAAGATGGATGGAGCCAAATACAGGACCATTCTGGAAGAAAACCTGATGGAGTCTGCAAAAGACCTGAGACTGGGACGGAGATTTGTCTTCCAACAAGACAATGATCCGAAACATAAAGCAAAATCTACAATGGAATGGTTCAAAAATAAACATATCCAGGTGTTAGAATGGCCAAGTCAAAGTCCAGACCTGAATCCAATCGAGAATCTGTGGAAAGAACTGAAAACTGCTGTTCACAAATGCTCTCCATCCAACCTCACTGAGCTCGAGCTGTTTTGCAAGGAGGAATGGGCAAAAATTTCAGTCTCTCGATGTGCAAAACTGATAGAGACATACCCCAAGCGACTTACAGTTGTAATCGCAGCAAAAGGTGGCGCTACAAAGTATTAACTTAAGGGGGCTGAATAATTTTGCACGCCCAATTTTTCAGTTTTTGATTTGTTAAAAAAGTTTGAAATATCCAATAAATGTCGTTCCACTTCATAATTGTGTCCCACTTGTTGTTGATTCTTCACAAAAAATACAGTTTTATATCTTTATGTTTGAAGCCTGAAATGTGGCAAAAGGTCGCAAAGTTCAAGGGGGCCGAATACTTTCGCAAGGCACTGTAGCAGCATGCCTAAGGCACGTTCACGCAGATGAGCAGGGACCCTGGGCATCTTTCTTTTGGTGTTTTTCAGAGTCAGTACAAAGGCCTCTAGTGTCCTAAGTTTTCATAACTGTGACCTTAATTGCCTACCGTCTGTAAGCTGTTTGTGTCTTAACGACCATTCCGCTGGTGCATGTTCATTAATTGCTTATGGTTCATTGAACAAGCATGGGAAACATTGTTTAAACCCTTTACAATGAAGATCTGTGAAGTTAAATGGATTTTTACAAATTATCTTTGAAAGACAGGGTCCTGAAAAAGAGATCCTTCTTTTTTTGCTGAGTTTACAATTATCTGTAAGGTCCCTCAATCGAGCAGTGAATTTCAAACACAGAGTCAACCACAAAGACCAGGGAGGTTTTCCAATGTCTCGCAAAGAAGGGCACCTATTGGTAAATGGGTAAAAAAAGGAAACATTGAATATCCCTTTAAGCATGGTGAAGTTATTAATTACACTTAGGATGGGGTATCAATGCACCCAGTCACTACAAAGATAAAGGCGTCCTTCCTAACTCAGTTGCCGGAGAGGAAGGAAACCCATCAGGGATTTCACCATGATGCCAATGGTGACTTTAAAACAGTTACAGAGTTTAATGTCTGTGATAGGGGAAAATCGGTACCGTGTACCCACAGTGACTATTAACACCTTCCCCAACCAGAAACAGCGCGAACCACTGCTTTTAATCATGGCAAGGCGACCGGAAACATGACCAAATACAAACAGTGTAGCTATTCCCTCCGCAAGGCAATCAAATAAGCTAAGCGTCGCAATTCAACGGCTCAGACACGAGACGTATGTGGCAGGGTCTACAGGCAATCACGGATGACAAAAAGAAAACCAGCCCCATCGTGGACACCCACGTCTTGCTCCCAGACAAACTTAATAACTACTTTGCTCGCTTTGAGGACAATACAGTGCCACTAACATGGCCCACTACCAAAACCTGCGGGCTCCACTTCACCGCAGCCAACATGAGTAAAACATTTAAACGTGTTAACCCTCGCAAGGCTGCCGGCCTAGACAGCATCCATAGCCGCGTCCTCAGAGCATGCGCAGACCAGCTGGCTGGTGTGTTTACGGGACATATTCAATCAATCCCAGTCTGTTGTCCCCACATGCTTCAAGAGGGCCACCATTATTCCTGTACCCAAGAAGGCAAAGGTAACTGAGCTAAACGACTATCGCCCCGTAGCACTCACTTCCGTCATCATGAAGTGCTTTGAGAGACTAGTCAAGGATCATATCACCTCCACCCTATCTGACACCCTAGACCACTCGAATTTGCTTACCGCCACAATAGGTCCACAGACAACGCAATCACACTGCACACTGCCCTAACCCATCTTGATAAGAGGAATACATATGTAAGAATGCTGTTCATCAATTACAGTTCAGCATTTAACACCAAAAGTACCCTCCAGACTCGTCATTAAGCTGGAGACCCTGGGTCTCGACCCTGACCTATGCAACTGGGTCCTGGACTTTCTGACGGGCCGCCCCCAGGTGGTAAGGGTAGGAAACAACATCTCCACCCCGATGATCCTCAACACTGGGGCTCCACAAGGGTGCTTGCTTAGCCCTCTCCTGTACTCCCTGTTCACCCATGACTGTGTGGCCATGCATGCTTCCAACTCAATCATCAAGTTTAGCAGACGACTACTACAGTGGTAGGCTTGATTACCAACAACGACGAGATGGCCTACAGGGAGGAGGTGAGGGCCCTCAGAGTGTAGTGTCAGGAAAATAACCTCACACTCAATGTCAACCAAACAAAGGAGATGATCGTGGACTTCAGGAAACAGCAGAGGGAGCACTCCCCTATCCACATTGATGGGACAGTAGTGGAGTAGGTGGAAAGTGTTAAGTTCCTCGGCATACACATCACGGACAAAATTAAATGGTCCACCCACACAGACAGCGTGTTGAAGAAGGCGCAACAGCACCTCTTCAACCACAATCACACCTGCCTGTTCACCCCACTACCATCCAGGATGCGAGGACAGTACAGGTGCATCAAACCTGGGAACAAGAGACTGAAAAACAGCTTCTATCTCAAGGCCATCAGACAGTTAAACAGCCATCACTAACATTGAGTGGCTGCCGCCAGCATACTGACTCAAATCTCTAGCCACTTTAATAATTAAAAATTGGATGTAATAAATGTATCACTAGTCACTTTAAACAATGCCATTTTATATAATGTCTACATACCCTACATTACTCATCTCATATGTATATACTGTACTCTATACCATATACTGCATCTTGCCTATGCCGTTCGGCCATCGCTCATCTATATTTTTATATGTACATATTCTTATTCATTCCTTTACACTTGTGTGTGTATAAGGTAGTTGTTGTGAAATTGTTAGATTACTTGTTAGATATTAATGCACGGTTGGAACTAGAAGCACAAGCATTTCGCTACACTCGCATTAACATCTGCTAACAATGTGTATGTGACCAATACAATTTGATTTGAGAAGGGCCTTGGTCAAATCAAATGTTGTTTTTCACATGCGACGTACACAACAGGTGTAGACCTTAACGTCTTACCGTGATATGCTTACTTACAAGCCCTTAAGTTCAAGAAATAGAGTTAATAACATATTTACTAAATAAACTAAAGTTTAAAAAATCTGATTACTCACAAGTTAACACAAGAAATGTGCATAACTATAACAAGGCTATATACAGGGGGTACCAGTACGGAGTCAATGTGAGGGGGCACAGGTTAATCAAGGTCGTTTGTAAAGTGACTATGCAAAGATAATAAACAGCTAGCAGCAGTGTAAAAACAAAAGTAAATGTAAATAGTCTGGCTGGCTTGATTAGTTTAGCAGTCTTATGGCTTGGGGGTAGAAGCTGTTAAGGAGCATTTTGGTCCTAGACTGGGCCGTATGCACTACCCTCTGTAATAATGCCTAACAGTCAGATGCTGAGCCGTTACCATACCAGGCGGAAATGCAACTGGTTAGGAAGCTCTCAATGGTGCAGCTGTAGAACTTTTTGAGGATCTGGGGACCCATGCCATGAGGTTTTCAGTCTCCTAAGGGGGAAAAGGTGTGTTGTCGTGTCTTCTTCACAACTGTGTGTGTTTGGAACATGATAGTTTGTTGGTGATGTGGACACCAAGGAACTTAACTCTCAACCGGCTCCACTTCAGTCCTGTCAATGTTAATGGGGTCCTGTTCGGCCCTCCTTTTCCTATAATCCACGATCAGCTCCTTTGTCTTGCTCACATTGAGGGAGAGGTTGTTGTCCTGGCACCACACTGCCAGCTCTCTGACCTCCTCCCTATAGGCTGCCTCATCATTGTCGATGATCTGTCCCCTGTTGAGTCGTCTGCAAACTTAATGATGGTGTTGTAGTCGTGCTTTTACATTTTTTTTACATTTATTTATTTCACCTGAGAACAAGTTCTCATTTGCAACTGCGACCTGGCCAAGATAAAGTGTAGCAATTCGACACATTCAACAACACAGAGTTACACATGGAAGAAACAAAACATACAGTCAATAATACAATAGAACAAAAGAAAACAAAAAGTCTATATACAGTGAGTGCAAATGAGGTAAGTTAAGGAAATAAATAGGCCATGGTGGCGAAGTAATTACAATATAGGAATTAAACACTGGAGTGGTAGATTGGCAGAAGATGAATGTGCAGGTAGAGATACTGGGGTGCAAAGGAGCAAAATAAATAAATAAATACCAGTATGGGGATGAGGTAGGTAGATAGATGGGCTGTTTACTGATAGGCTAAGTACAGGTGCAGTGATCTGTAAACTGCTCTGACAGCTGGTGCTTGAAGCTAGTGAGGGAGATGTGAGTCTCCAGCTTCAGAGATTTTTGCAATTCGTTCCAGTCCTGGGCAGCAGAGAACTGGAAGGAAAGACGACCAAAGGAGGAATTGGCTTTGGGGGTGACCAGTGAGATATACCTGCTGGAGCGCGTGCTACGAGTGGATGCTGCTATGGTGACCAGTGAGCTGAGATAAGGCGGGGCTTTACCTAGCAGAGGCTTGTAGATAACCTGTGGGTTTGGCGACGAGTATGAAGCGAGGGCCAACCAACGAGAGCGTACAGTTCACAATGGTGGGTAGTGTATGGGGCTTTGGTGACAAAACTGTGATAGACTGCATCCAGTTTGTTGAGTAGAGTGTTGGAGGCTATTTTGGAGGCTATCACTGAAGTCGAGGAAGCCGATTCTAGATTTAATTTTGGATTGGAGATGCTTAATGTGAGCCTGGAAGGAGAGTTTACAGTCTAACCAGACACCCAGGTATTTGTAGTTGTCCACGTATGTCAGGGCCGTCCAGAGTAGTGATGCTGGACGGGCGAGCAGGTGCGGACAGCGATCGATTGAAAAGCATGCATTTAGTTTTACTTGCGTTTAAGAGCAGTTGGAGGCCACGGAAGGAGAGTTGTATGGCATTGAAGCTCGTCTGGAGGTTAGTTAACACAGTGTCCAAGGAGGGGCCAGAAGTATACAGAATGGTGTCGTCTGCGTAGAGGTGGATCAGAGAATCACCAGCAGCAAGAGCAACATCATTGATGTATACAGAAAAGAGAGTCGGCCCGAGAATTGAACCCTGTGGCACACCCATAGAGACTGTCAGAGGTCCAAACAACAGGCCCTCCGATTTGACACACTGAACTCTTATCAGAAAAGTAGTTGGTAAACCAGGCGAGGCAATCATTTGAGAAACCAAGGCTGTAGAGTCTGCCAATAAGAATGTTGTGATTGACAGAGTCAAAAGCCTTGGCCATGTCGATGAATACGGCTGTACAGTAATGTCTCTTATCGATGGCGGTTATGATGTCGTTTAGAACCTTGAGCGTGGCTGAGGTGCACCCATGACACAGGTGCACCCATGCATAGCGGAGAAGGTATGGTGGGTTTCGAAATGGTCAGTAATCTGTTTGTTAACTTGGCTTTCGAAGACCTTAGAAAGACAGGGTAGTATAGATATAGGTCTGTAGCAGTTTGGATCTAGAGTGTCAACCCCTTTGAAGAGGGGGATGACCGTGGCATCTTTCCAATCTTTGGGAATCTCAGACGATACGAAAGAGAGGTTGAACAGGCTAGTAATAGGGGTTGCAACAATTTCAGCAGATAATTTTAGAAAGAGGGGGTCCAGATTGTCATTTCCGGCTGATTTGTAGGGGTCCAGATTTTGCAGCTCTTTCAGAACATCGGCTATCTGGATTTGGGTAAAGGAGAAATGGTGGGGGCTTTGGCGGGTTGCTGTGAAGGGTGCCGGGCAGTTGACCAGGGTAGGGGTAGCCATGTGGAAAGCATGGCCAGCCGTAGAGAAATGCTTATTGAAATTCTCAATTATAGTGGATTTATCTGTGGTGACAATGTTTCCTAGCCTCAGAGCAGTGGGAAGCTGGGAGGAGGTGCTCTTATTCTCCGTGGACTTTACAGTGTCCCAGAACTTTTCTGAGTTAGTACTACAGGATGCAAATTTCTATTTGTAAAAGCTTGCCTTAGCTTTTCTAACTGCCTGTGTATATTTGTTCCTAACTTCCCTGAAAAGTAGCATATCCCGGGGGCTATTTGATGCTAATGCAGAACGCCACAGGATGTTTTTGTGCTGGTCAAGGGCAGACAGGTCTGGCGTGAACCAAGGACTATATCTATTCCTAGTTCTACATTTTTTGAGAGGGGCATGCTTATTTAAGATGTTGAGGAAGGCACTTTTAAAGAATAGCCAGGCATCATCTACTGACGGGATGAGGTCAATGTCATTCCAGGATACCCCGGCCAGGTCGATTAGAAAGGCCTGCTCGCAGAAGTGTTTCAGGGAGCGTTTGACAGTGATGAGAGGTAGTCGTTTGGTCGCAGACCCATTACGGATGCAGGCAATGAGGCAGTGATCGCTGAGATCTTGATTGAAAACAGCAGAGGTGTATTTGGAGGGCGAATTAGTTAGGATGACATCTATGAGGGTGCCCGTGTTTACTGATTTGGGGTTGTACCTGGTAGATTCATTGATAATTTGTGTGAGATTGAGGGCATCAAGCTTAGTTTGTAGAATGGCCGGGGTGTTTGGCCACGCAGTCGTGGGAGAACAGGGACTTCAGGAGGGGACTAAGCATGCACCCCTGATGGGCCCCCCCGTGTTGAGTATCAGAATTGCAGATGTGTTGTCGCCTACCCTTACCCCCTGGGTGCGGCAGTTGCAGAGGGAGGTGTTTAGTCCCAGGGTCCTTAGCTTAGTGATGAGCTTTGTGGGCAACTATGGTGTTGAATGCTGAGCGGTAGTCAATGAACAGCATTCTCACATACAGTGGAGAGAACAAGTATTTGATACACTGCCGATTTTGCAGGTTTTCCTACTTACAAAGCATGTAGAGGTCTGTAATTTTTATCATAGGTACACTTCAACTGTGAGAGACGGAATCTAAAACAAAAATCCAGAAAATCACATTGTATGATTTTTAAGTAAGTAATTAGCATTTTATTGCATGACATAAGTATTTGATAACCTACCAACCAGTAAGAATTCCAGCTCTCACAGACCTGTTAGTTTTTCTTTAAGAAGCCCTCCTGTGGGGGAACACGTGACCCTTGAACGAGATGGCCGCATGTACTAAGAGCTCCGCACAAGTAGTTTCCAATTCCTAATCTTACCTCCACTCCAAATTCAAACTCATTTAGCTTTAGTAAAAAAAAGTCATGGCGGCTACAAAAGCCAACACTACAGGTGACATTTTTACCCGGACTCGAGCATTAGCGACGGAAAAAGCCTCCAAGAAGAAGCTAGCTTCAGAAAGCCGCGCCCAATCACCATACGTTTCCTGAGATTCACCGACAAGGAACGAGTCCTACAGGCGGCGAAAAACAACACCATCACAGGGGGAAACGCCAAACTCACTTTACACCAGGACCTGTCAGCTGGAATATGCCGAAAGCGCCGAGAGTTTGACGAAGTGAAGAAATACTCAATTGACCGAGGCATCTTCAGGGGATTCAAATACCCAAATGAGCTCAGGATTCTTCACCAAGGAGCCTTGCGACACTTCAAAACTCCCGAAGAAGCAAAACGTTTTTTGAAAGACAATCCTGGTCAATGAGAAATGGACCAATGACTAAACGCGATTAATGCTATTACTAAAGGAGGTAAGACAACATATAGCCGATATCCAAAGATCAACCCGCTAAATGTCATTATAGCCGTCCAATTTATATTTATTTTCCTTTAGCTGAGAGGGATAGGCTCAATATAACCTAGGCCTACTAATGTTTCAGCCTACTTTTATTTCCCTGTTTATTTTTGTTGCTATTATTACTTGGGGTTCCCTATGTCCCTTGGGGGAGGTATATGTAGGCTGGGCTATTGATTTTATTTTTCTCCCTCTTTTAGTGTGGTCTGGACAGGGGCTACTGTGTCATTTACTCAATGCGGGGTGGAGAGGATGAGGCATTTCTTTGGTGGGGAGAGGGAGACGTTGTGCGTTGCTAACTGTTCCCGTTTTTTTGTTTTTTTCGGAACACAGAATTGAGACTGAGCGGGGGGGATAATAGATCCAACGGGATGTGTCGAGTTGTTTGGGAACTCGGCTGGGGTGTTCAGAGATTATTATTTTATGTACACCATTTATTTTCCTTTTATGTGAACGCAGCTGTAATTACTATCCACTTTTACCCAGAGATGACTTGCACTAAAGCTCGATTACTGTTCGATGACGATGACTAGTACCTTAAATCTATTGACATGGAACTGCCATGGTCTAGGTCATGCAATAAAACGGAAAAAGCAGACATCGCGCTATTATAAGAGACACACCTCTGTGATGCCGAACATGCCAAACTCCGCAGAGCTTGGGTGGGACAGGTGTATTTCTCATCTTTCAAATCAAACAGTAGAGGCACAGCCATACTTATCCATAAAAATGTTCCATTCATAATTGACAAAAACATATCTGATCCGGAGGGGAGATATATTTTGATAACTGGGTCACTATATGGTCAACCAGTTACTATCTTAAACATATGCGCCCTAATACAGATACTCCTGCATTCATGTCAAAAATGATAACCCTGTTCAATGAGCATTGTGTTTCCTTTGCCGTGGTGGCCGGAGATTTTAATTGTACCCTTAACCCAAGCCTAGACAAATCATCTCAAGTCCCCACCACAAATCCTAGATCTGCAAAGATGTTGAACTCTCTTACTAAAGAGATGGGACTGATAGATATCTGGAGAGAGACTAATAGCTCATCTATGGACTATACATACTACTCTAATGTCCATAACACCTACTCCCATATAGATTACATTTTTATCCCAAAGAGTTTCATAAATTCAGCCACATGTACAACCGGACCCATAGCACTTTCAGATCACGCCTTTGTCCACCTCCGCTTTGACCTCTGCAAAAGCATCCCGAGGTCAAAGAGCTGGAAATTCAACACCTCCATGCTATCAAACGAAGCGTTCCATACATTGGTAACTACATGGATAGACAACTACACACAATTATCCTGTCCCCACAATTTGGGACACTGCTAAAGCCACATTAAGAGGTAATATAATTGCATATGCTTCCTCTAAGAAAAAAGCAATGGAAGCACACAGGCTAAATCTTGAGAGGGAGCTGGAATGCTGTGAAAAAATACATAAACATTCCCTAGACAGCACCTCCTGGAGTCAACTTAAAGCAGCCAAAGCCAAACTGAATTTGGACTACACTTGGGAGATAAAAAAAAGAAGTTTTCTTTACTAAACAGAAATACCATGAGTATAGCAATAGGCCCAGTAGATTGCTTGCTTACCAATTAAAAAAGGAGCAGTCAGAGCGTACAATCATGGCTATCTGAACAGCAGAGGACGAGGTCACATATGACCCAAAAAAGATCAAATTAACTTTTCATGATTTTTACTGCAAACTATATACCTCTGAGAGAAAACACACGGAGGCAGAACTCCACTCTTTCCTAGAGGGAATCTCGCTACCTCAACTATCAGAGACCGACCAAGAAAATCTCAACTCCCCCTTCACTCCTGAGGAGATCCTGGAGGCAATTACCTCCATGCCACCTAATAAGTCCCCAGGCCCAGATGGATTCCCCAGAGAGTTCTACAAAGCTTTTTGGCCCCAGCTCAGCCCTATCTTCATGCCAATGTTGGAGGATTTTTGCAAAAACAGAGTTCTCCCAGAATCAATACACACAGCTCGCATTACAGTGTTGCTAAAAAAGGACAAGGACCCCCTATCCTGCTCGTCCTTCCGGTCCATAGGCTTGTTGGATTTCGACTATAAAATAATTACCAAATCGCTCGCCAAAAGACTAAACACTCCTCTTCCCAAAATAATAAAAGCGGACCAAACTGGATTTTTTTAGAGACAGATACTCTTCTGATAACATTCGCCGTCTTTTTGATATTATTGATCAAGTAAATGCACAGAAGACCCCTGTCCTGCTGGCTTCACTGGATGCTGAGAAGGCATTTGACAGGATGGAGTGGAGCTTTCTGTTTTCAGTCTTAGAAAAGTTCAATATGGGCCCAAATTTTATTAAATGGATCAAATCACTATACTCTCATCCAAATGCCATGGTGACTACTAATGGACTGAACTCTGACAGATTCCCTCTGGAACGGGGCACAAGACAAGGGTGCTCGCTGTCCCCCCTGCTCTACTTGTTGGGGGCGGAGCCTCTGGCAGAGCTGATAAGGAGCAATCCAAGTATTATGGGTGTTTCTGCAGGTGGCCTGCAGCACAAGATTTCGCTTTATGCGGATGATGTCTTGCTTTGCATATCCAACCCTGAGAAATCCCTCCCTCTCATTTTAGACACAATTGCTCAGTATATCAAATTTTCAGGTTATAAGATCAATTTGAACAAATCCACTGTCTGCCCTCTCAATATTACACTCACCAGCTCTATGAAGACACTATGTCCTTTCCAATGGAAAACACAGGGGTTTCAATACCTCGGGATCTTCATAACACCAGATCTGAATAGCTTTTTCAAGGGAAATTATCTTCCACTCCTGGATCGAATCAAGAACGATCTTCAAACCTGGATCTCCCTACCAATTAGCTTAGTAGGAAGAATTAATGTCATCCGTATGAACGTCCTCCCTAGACTGAACTACTATTTTCAGATGCTCCCATGCTATCTCCCAGTTTCCTTTTTCAAAACAACTAACCAAAGCATCACCAAATTTATATGGGGCAATAAAAAACCTAGGATCAAGTTTTCCACTCTATCGAAACCTGAATCTATGGGTGGTCTTGCCCTTCCCTCCCTTCAATTGTACTACTGGTCTGCCCAAATCCGCAACATGCTAACATGGATCACAAACAGACAAGAGTCAACGTGGATTCAGATAGAAGCCCAATCCTGTGGTTCATTGCCCTTAAGCTCAATTATATTCATTAATAACTTTAGTGAAGTGGGCAACATAGCCAAAACTTTTGTGATTTACAGCACCCTACTAGCGTGGAGGGACTGTAAGAAATACCTGTGCATTTCCTCCCAAATATGTTCTCACTCGCCTATAGTAGGCAACCAATACTTGCCAAAAGCCCTGAGGGATGCCAACTTTAATCTTTGGCATACTCTAGGAATCTGGACCTTTTCAGACCTATTTCATCAGAAAACCTGTCACGTTCTGATCTTTATTTCCTTTGTTTTGTATTTATTTAGTATGGTCAGTGCGTGAGTTGGGTGGGCAGTCTATGTTTGTTTTTCTATGATTTGGGTATTTCTATGTTTCGGCCTAGTATGGTTCTCAATCAGAGGCAGGTGTCATTAGTTGTCTCTGATTGAGAATCATACTTAGGTAGCCTGGGTTGCACTGTTTGTTTGTGGGTGATTGTCTATGTTGATGGCTTGTTTCAGCGCAGCTCGCAGTAGCTTCACGGTTGTTATTTTGTTTACTGTTTTTGTATAGTGTTCAGTGTTTTCTTTATTAAAATTCATGATGAACACATATCACGCCGCATTTTGGTCCTCCGATCCTTCTCGCCTCTCCTCTTCAGATGAAGAGGAGGACGACCGTGACAAAACCACTACACTGAAATCATTTCAAGAGCTCTGCAGTGAGTTCGATGTGACATGATCCCATTTTTTAAAATATCTTCAAATTAGACATGTAATTTCCTCATTTACCTCCAAGAGGAGGTTTTAGAACTCAGCTGAATGAAGTTGAAACCCTTCTTGTCACAGCACAATCCATTGAAGGCAAAATATCTTACATCTATAGACTCCTTTTTGAGAAAGGAAGCTCCTCCTTTACTCCTTTGAAAATAATTTGGGAAAAGGACCTTGGTCTGACTATCAGTGATGAGTTATGGGCGGAGGTTTGCAACAGGGTATACTGCACCTCTACTAATGTAAAAATGAAAGAATCTAATTACAAAGTTTTGTACAAATTTTATTATGCTCCTTTGAGACTCCATAGAATGAAAACAGATATGTCTCCTAACTGTAAAAGATGTACCTCTGAAAGTGGAACCTATATGCATGTATTTTGGAGCTGTAGAGAGCTTTCCAGAATCTGGCAATCTATACATACTGCTGCACAGAAAATACTAGAGGTACAGTTTGATATGACCCGGTGTATCTATCTTCTTAATGCCCAGCAGGACTTTGTTCTTGATCCTGACAGAGAAAATTTGCTCATGACTATTACATACTTTGCTAGGAAATGTATTCTTCTATTGTGGGCCTCTAATACCCCTCCTACATTTAACATGTGGATTGACCAGATTGTTGACTTTCTTCCTCTTGAAAAGTTCACTTATGACCTCCACAAGAGACAGCCCAAGTTTGATAGACTCTGGTCTCCACTACTCAACTATATTTCAAACTGGACAGAGTGAACGGGGTGACTAGGGAAATGTGCAGATACATGTTGTGTAAGGTGCTGTAAAACCTAAAAACGAATTATTGGCTCGTCTCAGCGAAGGCTAGAAATAGCTAATAAGAACTGTGAATCAAATCAAATCAAATTTTATTTGTCACATACACATGGGTAGCAGATGTTAATGCGAGTGTAGCGAAGTGCTTGTGCTTCTAGTTCCGACAATGCAGTAATAACCAACAAGTAATCTAACTAACAATTCCAAAACTACTGTCTTATACACAGTGTAAGGGGATAAAGAATATGTACATAAGGATATATGAATGAGTGATGGTACAGAGCAGCATAGGCAAGATACAGTAGCTGATATCGAGTACAGTATATACATATGAGATGAGTATGTAAACAAAGTGGCATAGTTAAAGTGGCTAGTGCTGCTGCAAGTGTTATGTTTTTTGTGTTTTTTTTTATGTATGTATGTACGTATTTATATATATGTATATGTGGGTATGTATATATATATGTATGTATGTATATATATATATATATATATATATATATATATATATATATATATATATATATATATGCACCAAGGAAGGGAAAAAACCTTTTATTTTTCTTCATCTTTTATTTTAATTGTATTTTTTTCAAATGTATTATTTTATTTTTAAAAAACGTTTAAAAAAATTGTTTAAGCCTGTCACATCTGGGAATGTGGAATGTGTTTTGTTGGTTGATTGAAAAACTAAAACTTTAAATTTAAAAAAGAAGCCCTCCTGTTCTCCACTCTTTACCTGTATTAACTGCACCTGTTTGAACTCGTTACCTGTATAAAAGACACCTGTCCACACACTCAATCAAACAGACTCCAACCTCTCCACAATGGCCAAGACCAGAGAGCTGTGTAAGGACATCAGGGAATGGAAAATGGAAGAAGTTGGAAGAAGTTCAAGATGACGGTCAATCATCCTCGGTCTAGGGCTCCGTGCAAGATCTCACCTCGTGGGGCATCAATGATCATGAGGAAGGTGAGGGATCAACCCAGAACTACACGGCAGGACCTGGTCAATGACCTGAAGAGAGCTGGGACCACAGTCTCAAAGATAACCATTAGTAACACACTACGCCGTCATGGATTAAAATCCTGCAGCGCACGCAAGGTCCCCCTGCTCAAGCCAGCGCATGTCCAGCCCCTTCTGAAGTTTGCCAATGACCATCTGGATGATCCAGAGGAGGAATGGGAGAAGGTCATGTGGTCTGATGAGACAAAAATACAGCTTTTTGGTCAAAACTCCACATGCCGTGTTTGGTGGAAGATGAAGGACAACCCCAAGAACACCATCCCAACCGTGAAGCATGGAGGTGGAAACATCATTCTTTGGGGATGCTGTTCTGCAAAGGAGACAGGACGACTGCACCGTATTGAGGGGAGGATGGATGGGGCCATGTATCGCGAGATCTTGGCCAACAACCTCCTTCCCTCAGTAAGAGCATTGAAGATGGGTCGTGGCTGGGTCTTTCAGCATGACAACGACCCGAAACTCAAAGCCAGGGCAACTAAGGAGTAGCTCCGTAAGAAGCATCTCAAGGTCCTGGAGTGGCCTAGCCAGTCTCCAGACCTGAACCCAATAGAAAATCTTTGGAGGGAGCTGAAAGTCCATATTGCCCAGCGACAGCCCCGAAACCTGAAGCTTCTGGAGAAGGTCTGTATGGAGGAGTGGGCCGAAATCCCTGCTGCAGTGTGTGCAAACCTGGTCAAGAACTGGAAATGTATGATCTCTGTAATTGCAAACAAAGGTTTCTGTACCAAATATTAAGTTATGTTTTTCTGATGTATCAAATACTTATGTCCTGCAATAAAATGCAAATGAATTACTTAAAAATGTGATTTTCTGGATTTCTGTTGTAGATTCCGTCTCTCACAGTTGAAGTGTACCTATGATAGAAATGACAGACCTCTACATGCTTTGTAAGTAGGAAACCTGCAAAATCAGCAGTGTATCAAATACTTGTTCTCCCCACTGTAGGTGTTCCTTTTGTCAGGATGGGAAGGGCAGTGTGGAGTGCGATTGAGATTGCGTCATCTGTTGGGGTGGTATGCAAATTGGAGTGAGTCTAGGATTTCTGGCATGATGGTGTTGATGTGAGCCATGACCTTTCAAAGCCTTTCTAAGCACTTCATGTGGTTACCGACGTGAGTGCTACGGGCGGTAATCATTTAGGCAGTTTACCCTCGCTTCCTTGGGCACAGGGACTATGGTGGTCTGTTTGAAGCATATAGTTATTACAGACTCTGCAAGGGAGAAGTTGAAAATGTCTGTGAAGACATTTGTCAGTTGGTCCGTGCATGCCTTGAGTACAAGTCCTGGTAATCCGTCTGGCCCCGTGGCTTTGTGAATGTTGACCTGTTTAAAGGTCTTGCCACATCGGCTACGGAGAACGTGATCACACAGTCGTCCGGAACAGCTGGCGCTCTCATGTATGCTACAGTGTTTCTTGCCTCAAAGCGAGCATAAAAGGCATTTAGCTTGTCTGGTAGGCTTGCGTCACTGGGCAGCTCGCAGCTGAGTTTCCCTTTGTAGTCTGTAATACCTTTCAAGCCCTGTCACAGCAGACGAGCGTCAGAGCCGGTGTACTAAGATTCAAGGAGGTGACCAAGTATCTGATGGTCACTCTGACAGAGCTCCAGAGTTCTGCTATGGAGATGGGAGAACCTTCCAGAAGGACAACCATCTCTGCAGCACTCCACCAAACAGGCCTTTATGGTGGAGTGGCCAGACAGAAGCCACTCCTCAGTAAAAGGCACACGACAGCTCGGTTGGAGTTTGCCAAAAGGCACCTAAAGGACTCTCAGACCATTGCAAACAAGATTCTCTGGTCTGACGAAACCAAGATTGCATTATTTGTCCTGAATGCCAAGAGCCACGTCTGGAGGAAACCTGGCACCAACCCACTGTGAAGCATGGTGGTGGCAGCATCATGCTGTGAGAATGTTTTTCAGAGGCAGAGATTGAAAGACTAGTCAGGATCTAGGTAAATATGAATGGAGAAAAGTAAAGAAGATCCTTGATGAAAACCTGCTCCAGAGCATTCAGGACCTCAGACTGGGGGGTCACCTTCCAACAGGACAATGACCCTAAACACACAGCCAAGACAACGCAGGAGTGGCTTCAGGACAAGTCTCTGAATGTTCTTGAGTGGCCCATTCAGAGCCCGGATCGAACATCTCTGGAGAGACCTGAAAATAGCTGTGCAACAACGCTCCCCATCCAACCTGACAAAGCTTGAGAGGATCTGCAGAGAAGAATGGGAGAAACTCCTCAAAAACAGATGTGTCAAGCTTTTAGCATCATACCCAAGAAGACTTGAGACTGTAATTGCTGCCAAAGGGGCTTCAACAAAGTACTGAGTAAAGGGTCTGAATAGTTATGGAAATGTGGTATTTCAGTAGTTCTTTTTTTAAATAAATTTGCAAAAATCTATAGACACTTGTTTTTGCTTTGTCATTGTGGGGTATTGTGTGTAGATTGATGAGGGGAAAAAATATTTCATCTATTTTTAACAAGGCTGTAACATTACAAAATGTGTAAAAAGTCAAGAGGTCTGAATGCTTTCCAAATGCACTGTATATATAAAGTTGAAGTCGGAAGTTTACATACACCTTAGCCAAATATATTTAAACTCAGTTTTTCACAATTCCTCACATTTAAGCCTAGTAAAAATCCCCTGTCATAGGTCAGTTAGGATCACCACTTTATTTTAAGAATGTGAAATGTCAGAATAATGGTAGAGACAATTATTTATTTCAGCTTTTATTTCTTTCATCACATTCCTAGTGGTTCAGAAGTTTACATACACTCAATTAGTATTTGGTAGCATTGCCTTTAAATTGTTTAACTTCAACGTTTCAAACGTTTCGGGTCAAACGTTTCGGGTAGCCATCCACAAGCTTCCCTCAATAAGTTGGGTGAATTTTGACCCATTCCTCCTGACAGAGCTGGTGTAACTGAGTCAGGTTTGTAGGCCTTCTTGCTCGCACATGCTTTTTCAGTTCTGCCCACACATTTTCTAATGGATTGAGGTCAGGGGTTTGGGATGGCCACTCCAATACCTTGACTTTGTTGTCCTTAAGCCATTTTACCACAGCTTTGGAAGTATGCTTGGAGTCATTGTCTATTTGGAAGACTAATTTGCAACCAAGCTTTAACTGATGTCTTGAGATGTTGCTTCAATATATACACATAATTTTCCATCCTCATGATGCCATCTATTATGTTAAGTGCACCAGTCCCTCCTGCAGCAAAGCACCCCCACAACATGATGCTACCACCCCCGTGCTTCACGGTTGGGATGGTGTTCTTCGGCTTGCAAGCCTCCCCCTTTTTCCTCCAAACATAACAATGGTCATTATGGCCAAACAGTTCTATTTTTGTTTCATTAGACCACAGGACATTTCTCCAAAAGGTACAACTTTTGTCCCCATGTGCAGTTGCAAACCGTAGTCTGGCTTTTTTATGACGGTTTTGGAGCAGTGGCTTCTTCCTTGCTGCGTGGCCTTTCAGGTTATGTCGATATAAGACTTGTTTTACTGTGGATACAGATACTTTTGTACCTGTTTCCTCCAGCATCTTCACAAGGTCCTTTGCTGTTGTTCTGGGATTGATTTGCACTTTTCGCACCAAAGTAAGTTTATTTCTAGGAGACAGATCGCGTGAAATATGCCATGAAATAAGCCATGAAATAATTTTCTATATTTTTCGAAGCTGTTTCAAGACACATACAACTTAGTTTATGTAAACGTCTAACTCACTGGAATTGTGAACTAATCTGTCTGTAAACAATTGTTGGAAAAATTACTTGTGTCATGCACAAAGTGAATGTCCTAACTGACTTGCCAAAACTATAGTTTGTTAACAAGAAATTTGTGGAGAGGTGAAAAACTAGTTTTAAAGACTCCAACCTAAGTGTATGTAAACTTACGACTTCAACTGTATATAGTCTGGACACACCTACTCATTCAAGGGGTTTTCTTTAGTTGCACTATTTTCTACATTGTAGTATTATAGCGAAGACATCAAAACTATGAAATAACACATATGGAAACATGTAGTAACCAAAAATGTTAAGCAAATCAAAATAGATTTTAGATTCTTCAAAGTAGCCAAACTTTTCCTTGATGACAGCTTTGCACACTCTTGGTATTCTCTCAACCAACTTCACCTGGAATACTTTTCCAACAGTCTTGAAGTATTTCCCACATATGCTGAGCACTTTTCCTTCACCCTGCGGTCCAACTGATTCCATTTCATCTCAATTGGGTTGAAGTTGGGTGATTGTGGAGGCCAGGTCATCTGATGCAGCACTCCATCACTCTCCTTCTTGGTCAAATAGCCCTTACACAGCCTGAAGGCGTGTTGGGTCAATGTCCTGTTGAAAAACAAATGATAGTCCCACTAACCGCAAACTCCTCTGAAGAGTTGATGATGAGATGTGTCTGTTACTTGAAATCTTTGAAGCATTTATTTGGGCTGCAATTTCTGAGGTAAAGTTAACTCTAATTAACTTTTCCTCAGCAGCAGAGGTAACTCTGGGTCTTCCTTTCCTGTGGCGGTCCTCATGAGAGCCAGTTTCATCATTGTGCTTGATGGTTTTTGCAACTGCACTTGAAGAAACTTTCAAAGTTCTTGACATTTTCCGGATTGACTGATCTTTGTGTCTTGAAGTAATTATGGACTGTCAAAAGGTGGCTACATTGAAGAATCTCAAATATAAAATATATTTTGATTTGTTTAACACTTTTTTGGTTACTTTATGATTCCATGTGTTACAGTGGGGCAAAAAAGTATTTAGTCAGCCACCAATTGTGCAAGTTCTCCCACTTAAAAAGATGAGAGAGGCCTGTAATTTTCATCATAGGTACACTTCAACTATGACAGACAAAATGAGAAAAAGTCCTGAAAATCACATTGTAGGAATTTTAATGAATTTATTTGCAAATTATGGTGGAAAATAACTATTTGGTCACCTACAAACAAGCAGGATTTCTGGCTCTCACAGACCTGTAACTTCTTCTTTAAGAGGCTCCTCTGTCCTCCACTCGTTACCTGTGTTAATGGCACCTGTTTGAACTTGTTATCAGTATAAGGGACACCTGTCCACAACCTCAAACAGTCACACTCCAAACTCCACTATGGCCAAGACCAAAGAGCTGTCAAAGGACACCAGAAAAAAAAATTGTAGACCTGCACCAGGCTGGGAAGACTGAATCTGCAATAGGTAAGCAGCTTGGTTTGAAGAAATCAACTGTGGGAGCAATTATTAGGAAATGGAAGACATACAAGACCACTGATAATCTCTCTCGATCTGGGGCTCCATGCAAGATCTAACCCTGTGTGATCAAAATGATCACAAGAACAGTGAGCAAAAATCCCAGAACCACACGGGGGGACCATGTGAATGACCTGCAGAGAGCTGGGGCCAAAGTAACAAAGCCTACCATCAGTAACACACTATGCCGCCAGGGACTCAAATCCTGCAGTGCCAGACGTGCCCCCCTGCTTAAGCCAGTACATGTCCAGGCCCGTCTGAAGTTTGCTAGAGAGCATTTGGATGATCCAGAAGAAGATTGGGAGAATGTCATATGGTCAGATGAAACCAAAATATAACTTTTTGGTAAAAACTCAACTCGTCGTGTTTGGAGGACAAAGAATGCTGAGTTGCATCCAAAGAACACCATACCTACTGTGAAGCATGGGGGTGGAAACATCACGCTTTGGGGCTGTTTTTCTGCAAAGGGACCAGGACGACTGATCCTGGTTAAATTCATAAAAAATCCTACAATGTGATTTTCTGGATTTTTTTCCCTCATTTTGTCTGTCATAGTTGAAGTGTACCTATGATGAAAATTACAGGCCTCTCTCATCTTTTTAAGTGGGAGAACTTGCACAATTGGTGGCTGACTAAATACTTTTTTGCCCCACTGTATATACATTTGAGTTAAAAATACAATGAACAAAACATAGATCACATATAGCCTCTCTCTCATATGCATGCTTACCTTGCATTTCCGCATAATTTTGCACCTTTTGGGAAAGTGGTCCAGGCCCTCCACTACCCTCTGTATGAGCCTCGTTAGGCTATGGTCCCTGCTGTTTTATGCCGGTGACCTGTAGGCCAATCAATATGAACTTGAGCCACACAAATTCATTATTTCATCATTGGTACATGCATAGGCTAGTTTGGATTTAGAAAGATGATAGCTTCTTGCTCCAGGTAATTAGCTTTTATATCGTTTATTGCAATGAAGCACATTACAGCAGATACAGAAGCTTCCACATAAAACACAAGCTATAAAAAAAAAAGATGGATGGTCAGAGAAAGACTTGAAAATTACATGTTTTTTCTCTTAGTAATGTAGTAAAAATTACACTATATTAACATGTATAACGTTTATTACCACACCTATAATGAATGTCTGTCTTATTTTGAGTTTGATCAAATGGCTGTCCTCAAATGTCTAACATCTGATTGTTTTCTACGGACACTGTGATTGAACATTATGGGCAAAGAGTACTACAATGGGAACAAAAATAATTAGGCTACATGTACTCAGATCTCACTCTGTTACACAACGAAATAGCCATCATAGACTCTCTCTCCATCGTTTAAAAAAAATCACATTGTATGAGATCACTTGACTATATCATAGGCCTACGATGTGCGTTTTTAAAACACAACTAACAACGATTTCTATTCTTCAGAATCTTACAAATCAATTCAATAGTTTACAATCATTTCACAATATCACAAAATGGTTAAATAGCTTATTATGTACATCATTTTCATAATTACAATAGACAATAGCTGTTGATTAAAACTAGTTTAAATTAAATAAATAGGCATGTAGGCCTTCAGCTATTAGATAGCAAACTAATCATGTTAAATGTAAACGTCGCCTAAATTTTCCCAGTAGGCCTATGCGCTACAAGCCGACATTTTTTTAATCCTTCGTCAATATTGGTCCAAGACAGGGTGTGCATTACAACTGATCGGCCTATCAGTTGGATATTATCAGTTGCATATAAAGATAGATTAATCTAAATAGAACACATTTTCCCCCCGTTTTGTGGTTGTCTAACTGTGTGGATAGAAACTATAGTAACCAATGTCCTTAACGCAATTTTTCTCACACTCTCTTGGAGGCAAGATCTCAGATTTCAACGGGGACACTGTTTCCGAAACCGGTGTGGCAGACGGTGAAATTCTTCTCCGTTTAGCTTGCTCAAAGATACCAGAATCACTTGAATCAATCGACTTGATTGAAGACGGCGTCTCTATCCAGCTGGATTCGGATAAGTCTTTTGATTTTGCCTCGTTAGACCCTCTGATGGGTGACCTTTCTGTTGGGATGGTGTCCGCGTTATCAACCAGGTAGTTGGACGTGCCTGTTCTGCCAACAGAATTTGTTGGCCAGCAAGAGAGCACAGAGCTAGACTTACTGCAGTACTGGGGTGGTGTGTGTGTGCCCCAGCCGGAAGGGTCGGCATAGTAACCTAGAGGTCTGTTTGAGCACCCTGTAGTGGGCAGTGGAAGTGTCTTTACTCCAGCTGCTGCATAGGACAGCAGGGTGGCCGCGTTACCGGCAAAATCAGCAGCCGCGGCAGCATCGTACGGCGAGGCGGCAAAGTCCAGTCGGTTATTGGCAGGGTTGACAAACCATCGCTGCGGGGATGCAACTGTGGGCTCTTCGGTTTGTTGCGGAGATA
This sequence comes from Oncorhynchus tshawytscha, assembly GCF_018296145.1. Taxonomy (NCBI): domain Eukaryota; kingdom Metazoa; phylum Chordata; class Actinopteri; order Salmoniformes; family Salmonidae; genus Oncorhynchus; species Oncorhynchus tshawytscha. The sequence continues at coordinate 13,064,155 of NC_056454.1, read as the reverse complement.
GCAAGCTGTTACTAAGTGGGACGCTGCGGTCCGTGCCAGGTCCAGTCCCTACGCCAGGGTGAAAGCGAGATTTGGCATAACTGCTGACAAATTGGTCCTGTAGGAAAGAACCAGCCATGGCATATCTCGCACCAGGCATGATCTGAGAGCGAGGCGAGTCACCCGGTGATGGTGTTAACCGGTCAATGTCGCAACCTGTGTAGACACTGAAAAGACGAGGAAGAAACAGACAAACAAATTATGAATCACCATGGGCTAATGTTGTCACTGCCAATGTGATGTGCAAGAATGGAACAAACTTTGTTCATGACTCATTTGATAAAAATGCTGAATAAACTATGTTTTTGGAGAGGGAACATCAGCAAATAAATGTAAATAAATGTCGTGATAAAATTGTCACCATTTTATAATGTGGTAATTACATTGGATTGTATAAAGGCCTACTCCAAAATATAATGCTTACCCACTGGGTACAGACGTCAATTAAACTTCAAGTCCACGTTGGTACAACGTAATTTCGATGAAATACATGGAAACAACGTTGATTGGACGAGTGTGTGCCTAGTGGGTATGATCAAATGTGTCCCCATTGACATTCAAGAACATTTTAAATTTGATCAACGAGGACACAAAATGTTTTCCTGACAGTTAAATGTATTTACATTTCAATTGAACACGAGCAAAAAAAATATGAGGTAGCCTATGCTACACTTCATGTACATAAACTCTATAATTTGTATTGCCTCGGAGAGAAGAGGAACCAAACGAAACAAACTGTTTCATAATGAGAAGGGATCAAGAACGAATAATGAATGGCAAATAGTCTTACGTGTCATAGTTGTCCCGAAATCCTTTAGCAAATGGATTGTGGTCGATTTTTAGCTGGGTAATCTGCACACAAAAACAAGTATGAAGATTTTAGGAATAGGTGCATGTAGTTGTTTATTCCTAATTACGTTGCAAATCCGAATATGCCAAACGAATTGTGTCTTTCGATAGGCAACAATACTAGAATACTTAACGAATGGAATTATCATCAATCATATTTTCTTACATCGGTATTCTGGTAAGCTGTGACTGCGATGAACTGTGTTTCTGGGAAGGTGAACGTCTGTACTCTTCCAGGTTGGCTGGAGTCCTCGGTTCCGTCTTCGTTGACTTCCACCACATGGAGCCTGGGCTGGTACTTGTGAAGCGATTGTAGAACCACCATCTGGAGGTAGACAAGTAAGGAAGAGATTCCATGACCACTGTCAATTTCGACCTACATTTGGAGCCAATAAGCCATGATGTAGGCTAAATGACCCAAACTGAAGACATGGTATGGCTTTCGTTTTTTATGACATTTTATGAAAACTATTATTTGGACTTTTGATGGTGATGTATCATTGGAGAAAGACCTAATAAATATTGTGTAATAACTACATAAGTTGCGCGCAACAAACTCTCTCCATGCACACCGCTCAATAGTTAATTCAGCATCTTTGAAAGTCTCTGATCATTTTATTTTACGTTTATAAAACAAGGTCGTAGCTGACCTGTCCGGTGTTGTTTGAGCCTCCTTTATTGTTCGTTAATTTCAGCTTCCCAAATGAGATTTCTTGGCGCATCCAGTGCGCACCGGTGTTTGGAGAGTCAGGGTGCATGTACACCCTGTTTCCTGTGGAAAACAAAGAAATGACATAGCCTACATTGAAATGCGTTGTTTTTACAAAATATCATACACATCACAATATTGATTTTCAATACATTAATTCGATTATATCATTTTGTGATTGTATTAGCCTAATGTTGCGTGTTAGCTTGGAACGGCTGAATCAATTTAAGATGATTCTTCTTTTTATAATATGAACTACTCTTAATTATCAACCATTATCATCACTGTATTATTCACAGAGATGTAGAGGAACGTAGGCCTACCTGTGACATTGGTGTCCGCTTTGCCACATGGTACCCACTTGCCACCTTGGAATCGCCAGTGATTTGGATCAGCAAGAATAACATCCACAAATATGTTGTAGTGCGCCGTCGGATCCAGACCAGAAATGTTGAAACTCAAAAAGGGGAACATTCGTCTGCAGGTAATAATTAAAAATATGTAAAAAATATTTGGTCAAGATCGGTGTAAATGTCCTGCATAATAGACCCTGTCCAACATTTGGTGATTTACCCAATTTGAAAGTATTACTGAAACAATTCAAGAAAATATAGTCAGTTAATTTTTTAAATTTGTAATTTATAATAAAGGCAATATATTGAACGAATTACAATTGCAATGCCATTCCTTATTTAAAACAAATCGGACGCATGCGTATTACTTCACAAGCTATACCAAACTTGTGATTAAAATGAATGTAGCTGAGAATACCTACCGTCCTTGTTTGGTGATTATCATCTCTGTTTGATGTCTGTGAAACTTCAGCCACAGGGCCCTGTTGCACAGATACACCTGCGCTTTCCCAGGCAGCAGCCCAGCTTGCGCGGAGGAAAACTGGTAGAACGCCCCTCCTTGATAAGTGTGTCCATACTGTTGTGCGTATGGGTAACCCGCGGTTGGGTAGCCTTGCGGAGAGCTGTTGGTCAGAAGACTATTGTACGCTCCATTAGTGATGACTGGATGGTGGGCCAAATAACGACTCGGACTCCCGATAGAAAAAGCCGGGTGCGCTGGTCCATGTTGACTCGGATAGGGGAACATAGTACTTGGAGTTGCTGAGACTGACTGTGGTTGGCTAGATTGCGAAAGGGTATACCTTTCTCCTGTAGATCCATCGAAATTATGACGAATTTCAGAGACTCCGTGGAGATCAGGAGAGAGTTTACCTCTCTGGACGTCCCCTGATGCGTCCTTGGAGTCGGGGAAATTGTCAGCCTCTGACTGGTTCGTCATCCCCCTGGAATTTTTTTTCAGAGTTGAACTTCTCTCCAGGTTGTCACTAGCAGATATAATAGGATGGTCCTGCAAGGATAGCTCAGATCCATCGGAGCTTGGGTAGCCACTGCCCACATTCAGACATTTCTTGGAGAGCCCACTAGTGCAATTCTCGAGCTGCATAGCTCTCAACACTATTAACGCAAACTATATGGAATCGCAAGCTTTTGTTCACTCCTAAGACACGCAAAAAAATCGCCTTCCTATGTTTTCAGTCACCTTGAGTAAGAGCAAATGAGCCAATTGACACTATCCTGCAATCAGGAAGGTTTTGCTATTCATCACTCTTCATGCATTGCTAATGAAACAACTATTGCTATTGGTTAGCTCAAGACAATAATTTAATTAGACAGCTCTTAATTAGGATAATCATGAGGGCTTTGCCCATAAACCCAATTTGCTTTCAGAGACAATCAGCCAGTCCCTATTTGATAACATTTTACTTTATGTGATGTATTTGTGTAGATATCACACCAATGTTAATTGTTTATTATCTTAATGATGCATTGCCACATGCTCATATAAATATCAACAAAAATAGGCCGGAATCATAGTTACGTTTTTCCCCTGTATATTTCGACATTATTATGGGAAATATGCGTTATTTACCTATTCATCTGGTAAGAGTGGCAAAGCATGTCTACCGGAGAAACAAAAATATATTATGAACATACCAAAAGTGACAAGCAATGACAGGCAGTGCACTTCATGCTTTAAAATGTTTGTGATAGCGTGAAATGATGCCGTTCCTCTGAAATGTGTTTGAGTCTCAAGGCAGGTAAATATTTCATTATACTGGTCCAAAGTTATGAATCAGAGCACTCATAACAATGAGTGAGTGAGTGCAATGAGACATAAAATAAAAAACACCATCAAAATCAGCAAGAATTGGGAAAAAACACCAATAAAATAACGTTAATGAAAGTCATTTTGAAATTTCAGAATTTTAACAAATGTAAAAAAATATTTTTGTTCAATGATGTTATAACATAGCACTATTATTATTAAACGAGTCGACTCTTGAGTTTCATTGTTTGTTTAGCAGTTATAGGCCTAATTAATAATACACAGGGAAAAAGGGAAAATCTGATATTCCTCTAAAAATATTTCTGCATTAAAGGTCGATTTCATCTAATCATTTTGACTGTTTTTCCGTATGAGAGCTTCATTGATGTGCATGGGCAGTGTGACAGCGTCATTGGATAAAATCCAACCTGAACGTTGTGGTCCAGACTGAGCCAAGACGATGCTGTGTCTTGCTTTACAAGGCTGGCAAACCTCCAACTACTTACTTATTGACTGAAATACATTATAGGTTATCCAAATGTGAGATGTAGACCAATATTTTGTATTTAAATGTCCCTTTGGAAACTCAGGCGATTAATCATTTTTTGAAGAGGATAAATAAATAAAAAACGTTAAAGCTCCATATCAACACTGATATTTGTTTGCTGTTTGGCTGACACAATTTCCTCCTCAACAGCTAGATTTAGGGAACTCAACTCAGTAACCATCATGTGCAGTGTTCACAGTTGTGTATTAATCTTAAACATGAAGTTATCTATTTAGGAGATTTTGAGCGGTTCTGGCCCGTTTCCGACTGACATTTTTGTGTACAGAGCACTCGGTGAGTGACGCAACATCAATTGCCGTGCACTCCGTGAAAGCTCTGGTTGTCCCGCTTCGCATGACGCTCTCTGCTCTCGTCTGAGATACAGTATGTGAAATCTCACACCATGATAAATATTTGCATAGAGAGCGACATGTCACATTTTCTGGCCTATCCAGACAAAGGATCGACTTCCTCTGGCGGTGACCCTTGCAGCTCCGTTTACAATAAGGCATATGAGGGATTTGAAATGGAGAGCCTGGCAATTGCAGAAAAAGCAGCATCATCTAGCTTAGATATAGTCAATTGGATTTAGAGCTCTAAATATACAAAACTACAACATCATTTTGTAGAATTGAAACAATTCCACTTTCTCTTCGTCGACAGAGGGATGAAATCACATAGTGCTTAAAGCTGAAGTTATAATGAGTTAGCAGGCATTTGAATGCTGGAGCGGCTGGTAGTTTAGTGGTTAGAGCGTTGGGCTAGTAACCAAAAGGTCGCTGGATCATAATTCCCGAGATTACAAGGTAAACAAAACCTGTCGTTCTTCCCCTGAACAAGACAGTTAACCGACTGTTCCCCGGTAGGCCGTCATTGTAAATAAGAATTTGTTCTTAACTGACTTGCCTAGCTAGTTAAAATTTGATTTTAAAAAAAATGGCGTCTGGGGTTGCTGGACAGAACATTTTATGTCATCAATTAAATTAAATGGGGACAATTTTGAACAGTCACTAAGTATGAACATATTTATTTTACTGTTATAAGAAAGATGAAATAAGTCGTTTATAATTTGATTGATACTATATTTTCAAACCACTTAATTCATTTCAAGCCCACTTTTGTTGAAAATGTGTTTTCATATTTTCATCATATTTTTTATACTGTGATTTAAGCTTTTGGCCTCAAAAGTGAGCAATATAACTATTTTTACTAGAAAGGTGCAATTTTAATATTTCTGGCAGTATAAGCATTACATTTAAGTCATTTAGCAGACACTCTTATCCAGGGCAACTTGCAGGAGCTTTGCTCAAGGGCACATCAACAGATTTACAGTTGAAGTCGGAAGTTTACATGGTTACAGGTTTACACACCTTAGCCAAATACATTTAAACTCTTTTAAAACATTTTTTTTTACAATTCCTGACATTTAATCCTAGTAAACATTCCCTCTTTTAGGTCAGTTAGGATCACCACTTTATTTTAAGAATGTGAAATGTCAAAATAAGAGTAGAGAATGATTTATTTCAGCTTTTATGTATTTCATCACATTCCCAGTGGGTCAGAAGTTTACATACACTCAAATAGTATTTGGTAGCATTGCCTTTAAATTGTTTAACTTTTTGGGTAGCCTTCCACAAGCTTCCCACAATAAGTTAGGTGAATTTTGGCCCAATCCTCCTGACAGAGCTGGTGTAACTGAGTCTTTGTAGGCCTCCTTGCTCGCACATGCTTTTTCTGCTCTGCCCACAATTTTTCTATGGGATTGAGGTCAGGGCTTTGTGATGGCCACTCCAATACCTTGACTTTGTTGTCCTTAAGCCATTTTGCCAGAACTTTGGAAGTATGCTTGGGGCCATTGTCCATTTGGAAGTTCCATTTGCGACCAAGCTTTAACTTCCTGACTGATGTCTTGAAGTGCAGCAAAGCACCTAAACAACATGATGCTGCCACCCCCGTGCTTCACGGTTGGGATGGTGTTCTTCGACTTGCAAGCCTCCCCCTTTTTCCTCCTAACATAACGATGGTCATTATGGCCAAACAGTTCTATTTTTGTTTCATCAGACCAGAGGACATTTCTCCAAAAAGTACGATCTTTGTCCCCATGAGCAGTTGCAAACCATGGTCTGTCTTTTTTATGGCGGTTTTGGAGCAGTGGCTTCTTCCTTGCTGAGCGGCCTTTCAGGTTATGTCGATATAGGACTTGTTTTACTGGATAAAGATACTTTTGTACCCCCTTCCTCCAGCATCTTCACAAGGTCCTTTGCTGTTGTTCTGTGATTGATTTGCATTTCTCAATTCTCCACAGGTACACCTCCAATTGACTCAAATTATGTCAATTAGCCTATCAGAAGCTTCTAAAGCCATGACAGTATTTTCTATAATTTTCTAAGCTGTTTAAAATGCACAGTCAACTTAGTGTATGTAAACTTCTGACCCACTGGAATTGTGATACAGTGAATTATAAATTAAATTATAAATGAAATAATCCGTCTGTAAACAATTGTTGGAAAAATTACTTGTGTCATGCACAAAGTAGTTGTCCTAACCGACTTGCCAAAACTATAGTTTGTTAACAAGAAATTTGTGGAGTGGTTGAAAAACAATCTAAGTGAATGTAAACTTCCGACTTCAACTGTATCACCTAGTCGGCTCAGCTACGGGCCCAACATTCCCAACCTCTTGGCTACCTGCCGCCCATAACTAGGTATTGTTTATGGCCCATGATAAATAATTACTTTTGGGTATGTCTATTTAGGTGGAAATGTACATTTTGACATTACATTTAACTCAAAGGGATCAGCACAACCAACTGATAACATTTTTTTAGTGCTGGGTGATCCCAGCGTCTCTATCACGATGGTACAGTTTAGCTTTTGGTAGGTCCTTAGTAGTCTTGAAGTTCTAGCAAGTTCAGCAAATGCATTTCTCTTCACTCTTACATGATAGGTGGGGAAACACAATGTGAACAATCAGAAGGAGTGCTGTGGAGCTGCATGGTTCAATACCATTGCTACAGGCCAAGGCAGTTGACTAGTGATAGTGAGAGGATGAGCTACTAATAACTGAAATGGCGTATTGGCGGCAATCAATACAGTTTGACTGAAGTAAATTAAACAGAATACTTTTGATGTATACAACTTCCCTGTTTTCTTCAGTCATCAACATTATATTTCAGGGGGAAAACAGCCAAGCTTGAAATAAAGCATAAAGCATAAAGCATCAGTATACTGAACACACATAAATGTTGTATTCTGTTTCAATAAAGTTGCATAAAGTGTGTGTTAGAACCTTAAACAAGCCAAATTGAATGGTGCAGAAGAAGCCCCCATCTCTGATAGTGGGGTTTCCAGTAGAGGCTAGAGGCTTTGTATTCTAATGAAGAGCTGCGCATCTATGAAGCTAACAAGAGAGGTCATTACAGCAGGGCAATAGGGTCCAGGATCCTATTCCTGTGAAACGTACAAGCATGGGCTTGCCCGTGCCTCTAACCAGGAACTGGCGCAGGTCTTCTCTTCCTCATTACAGGATTATGGTTAACTTCCATCACTGATCTTTAAAGGACAATTCCACCCCAAAATATTTTGGTATTTGTTTCATTCATCCATTGTTGACATAGTCCCAAAATGTTTTGCTTGTCAACAATCAAGTTTTCAAGATATGTAACTTTCAAAATACAGAAATCATCCCTGTATGATGCATTTTGCATCATGTGATGCAAAACACAGCATTATATGATCCAAAATGCATCATAAGGGGATGCATAGAAAAAATGGTGCCGGAGGAGATGGCTGCTGTTTTACGGGCTCCTAACCAATTGTGCTATTTTGTGGGGTTTTTTGCGTTGTTTGTAACTTATTTTGTACATAATGGTTCTGACACCGTCTCTTATGACCGAAAAGAGCTTCTGGATATCAGAACATCGATTACTCACCTCGAACTGGACAAAGATTTTTTTCTTTAACAAGTTGGACACGAACGATTTACTCCAGATACCCGACCAGGCCCAAATCCCCACCATTCACATGAAGAGAAGACGCCGATACAGGAATTCACCAATACGAGAATTCTGTCGGCGAGTGGGTAACCCGCCTCTACCATCCATCCTATTGGCCAACATGCAATCATTGGAGAATAAACTGGATGAGCTCCATTAAAGACTATCCTACCAACGGGGCCTTAGAAACTGTAATATCTTATGTTTCACCGAGTCGTGGCTGAAAGACGACATGGATAATATACAGTTGGCTATTTTTTCCATGCATCGGCAAGACAGAACAGCTGCATCTGGTAAGACAAGGGGTGGCGGTCTATGTCGATTTGTCAATAACAACTGGTGTGCAAAATCAAATATTAAGGAAGTCTTGAAGTTGTGCTCGCCTGAGGTAGAGTATCTCATGATAAGCTGTAAACCACACTATTTACCAAGATAGTTTTCATCTATATTTTTCATAGCTGTCTATTTACCCACCACAAACCGATGCTGGCACTAAGACCGCACTCAACGAGCTGTATAAAGCCATAAGCAAACAAGAAAATGCTCATCCAGAGGAGGCGCTCCTGACCATAATTCTATCCTCCTGATTCCTGTTTACAAGCAAAAACTAAAGCAGGAAGTACCAGTGACTCGCTCAATACAGAAGTTGTCAGATGACACAGATGTTGAGCTGGCATCGAGGAGTATGCCACATCAGTCATCGGCTTCAGCAATAAGTGCATCAATGACGTTGTCCCCACAGTGACCATACATACATAAGCCATGGATTACAGGCAACATCCACACTGATCTAAAGGGTAGATCTGCCGCTTTCAAGAAGCGAGACTCTAACTCGGATGCTTATAAGAAATCCCGCTGTGCCCTGAGACAAACCATCAAACAGGCAAAGCGTAAATACATGACTAAGATTGAATCCTACTACACCGGTCAGCGGATGTGGCAGAGCTTGCAAACTATTACAAACTACAAAGGGAAGCCCAGCCGAGTGTTCCCCAGTGACACAAGCCTACCAGACGTGCTAAATGACTTCTATGCACGCTTTAAGGCGAGCAACACTGAAGAATGCATACGATCACCAGCTATTCTGGACGACTGTGTGATCATGCTCGCCGTAGCCAATGTGAATAAGACCTTTAAACAGGTGTCAGAAAATAAATGACAAGATTATGTTATAATACTATTATTGCATCAAATGGTTGTTTATGCAACAGAATAGATGGTTCTTATAACTCTATTGTTTCTGTGTGAACGGAAAGTGGGCCTCTGGGAGATGTAACACTGACTGTAGATTTACGATGGATTGGTGATAAAGACAACATTCCATAGCATTTGATGCTTTTTGCTGTGAATTATTAGTATCTTCCATACGAATCTTAACTTTGTGACCCATTCCATACATCTGTTGTTTGTCATGAAAATCCAGGAAGATGAACTTTGCTATAAAATGCTGTGGCTCAAATCCGCTCTTTGGGCTTCTCAACTAATCACCTACGGGTGGGTTGTCGACAAGCTTCATTATTTCAATAATTAATCAATGTTATTAATACGTTTTGAATTAAGTAATATCCTGATTGGTGATTGACGTTGTCTCTCCTCATTATTGATTAGAATTTCCATGACACAGGTCAACATTCACAAGGCCACAAGGCCAGACGGAATACCAGGACGTGTACTCCGAGCATGCGCTAACCAACTGTCAAGTATCTCAACTGACATTTTCAACCTGTCCCTGGCCGAGTCTGTAATACCTACATGTTTTAAGCAGACCACCATAGTCCCTGTGCCGAAGAACACCAAGCCCCCATATGGTAAGGGCAGGCAACAACACATCTGCCACGCTGATCCTCAACACGGGGACCCCTCAGGGGTGCATGCTTAGTCCCCTCCTGTACTCCCTGATTACCCATGTCTGTGTAGTCAAGCACGACTCCCAACATCACCATTAAGTTTACCAACGACACAATGATGGTAGGCCTGATCACCGACAATGTTGTAACAGCCCATAGGGAGGAGGTCAGATACCTGGAAGTGTGGTGCCAGGACAACAACCTCTCTCTCAATGTGATCAAGACAAAGGAGATGATCGTGGACTACAGGAAAAGGAGGGCCGAGCACGCCCACATTCTATTCGACAGGGCTGTAGTGGAGCAGGTTAAGAGCTTCAAGTTCCTTGGTGTCCATATCACCAACAAACTATCATGGTCCAAACACAGCAGGATAGTCGTGAAGAGGGCACGACAACACCTATTCCCCCTCAGGAGACTAAAAATATTTGACATGGGTCCCCAGATCCTCAAAAAGTTATACAGCTGCACCTTCGACAGCATCCTGCCTGACTGGTTGCATCACCGCCTAGTATGGCAACTACTAGGCCTCTATCCGCAAGGCGCTACAGAGGGTAGTGCGTATGGCCCAGTACATCACTGGGGCCAAGCTTCCTGCCATCCAGGACCTCTATACCAGGTGGTATCAGAGGAAGGCCCTACAAATTGCCAAAGACTCCAGTCACCCTAGTCATAGACTTTTCTCTCTGCTACCGCACGGCAAGAGGTACAGGAGTGCCAAGTCTAGGTCCAAAAGACTTCTTAATAGCTTCTAACCCCAAGCCATAAAACTGCTGACCAGCTAATCGAATGCAACCCCCTTTTTTTTACGCTGCTGCTACTGGCTGTTTATTATGCATTATTTATGCATAGTCACTTTACACCTACCTACATGTACATATTACCTAAATTTCCTCGACTAACCTGTACCAATGCGGTACCGGTACTCCCTGTATATAGCCTCGTTATTGTTATTTTATTGTTGCTCTTATTTTTTACTTGAATTTATTTAGTAAATATTTTTCTTAACTAAAATTGCATTGTTGGTTGAGGGCTTGTAAGTAAGCATTTCACGGTAACCTGTTGTTTTCGGCGCATGATTTGATTCGATTTCTGTATTTTGAGAGATCGTATTTGGGTGGAGTTTTCCTTTAATAATCAAACTGGGCTTGCTTTTTTAGATTCAGACAATTGTTGAGTCATCCATGATGCAGCAGCACCGTAGTTTGTCTTCTCCCCATGCTCTATTCCCATTTGTTTGTTATTAGCCTCAGTACTTTGCTCTTATTAGCCCAGCTAGTGACCATAACCACAGAGAGACCAGGCTGATTATCCATGCCACGGCCAGACAGTCCCTCAGGAGGTCATTGTGCAGGTTTGCGAGGGACTATACCTTATGCTTGGCACACACCAGCCACTGACCAGACTATATGAAAACAATATGACGTAATGAAAATGTAATCCATTATAACCATAAGCATTCTTGATATGGATTATAATGGAAGATATAAAATAACAATAGTGCCTATTTGATAAAAAACTATTTTTTATATTTTGTAAGAAACTTTACCTGTAGGAATATGGACAGCACATTCAACTATGGTTCATGTCCAAAAAACATCATGTTGGCATCAATGTAAGGATAAAAACAAACTAAATGTTATTTACAGTCGGAGTCCACCGCACCAACAGATCTGCTTATGGCTGATAGTCAGGTTTCTTTATAATGGTCTCATTCAAACAGCTATAAAGATTAAAATACATAATGCTAACATCTTTCTAACATTTTACTCTGAATGTTTAGTCAAATTTATGATTTCTTTAAGAAAGGTATCATTCTCCTTTTCCATGTTGTCCCAAGGAACTATGTTTGCCACCTGGGTCTAATCTAATCTATGTGGATGACAAGGAGAGAAAAAGCCTGAAAGTGAGCACCAGCTCAGGGACTTTACCTAATGCCCGGCACTGTCACATCAATGATGTGATCATAGCACACAAAATGTCAAAAAAAATTATAGCCAGCAAGGATATGGAGACAGAGTGTGCTGCCCCAGTCAGATACAATTGCTTTTTTGTGACTATGAAATGGCATCTCTCTTGTCGGATGGGTAAACATTTCCCTGTCAGGCCAGTAATAAGGAATGAAACTCACTGAGCTGAACTAAGAAGATAGAGCCAAGGTTATTTGTGATTCATGACAGGTAGTGGCTTATATTACAGTGACACTAAACATTTTATGGGAATGCATTTAAGATGCCCTTTAAGTTATTTATATGTTGTTTGCCAGACTTCACATTGGAATTTCCATCAATAAATCAAGTTAAAATATTTATCTTTTTCTCTTCCATTTGAATAAAAAAGAGGAAGCAAATAAATTCCCCCTAAACTTGAATTAGTCTGACTAATTTGTCTTAAGCCTTTGTTTGTTTGATGCTAACATAACTGTTGGCCCCTGTGGTCTCCTGCAACCACAGATCTCCCACTGTCAGAAAGAATCAGGGTGCACTTTGGGTAAAAGACAGCAGGTGGTCTGCTAAGGGGCCAGGTGGACAGTTGTGGCTTTTAAACCCTTATTAGCCATCCTCCCTCTCCCAGAGACACAGTGAGACACTCGGCCATGTCATCCCCAGAAGTGCACTCCTATAGCCATCATTATTGATGCCCTTTTATGTCCTCGAGTCAGAGATCCCTCCGATTCTTGACCACAAACCTTAAACCTGGCTGTCAGTGAGTTTGATAAAAGGGTAGATGAAATAAGGTGTTTCTTTGAATACTTTGGACTCCAAACTAAAATGAAACTCTGGTCGCCAAGCTGTAATTACAAGCTTGCAAACCCTTGCGCCTGGAATCTTGAAGCTAAATAAGAGACTTGACGGTTTCAGTGGATTGTCAAAGGCAAAGATGGTATGAGATCATCCTTTTACACTTTCTTATTTATGTGGCACAAAAGACAGTGGTCAAGTGGAATTAAGTCCAGTTGTTTGTTTCTATAACCCTCTCAAATGTCTTGAGACCTTGACTGCATTACAATTACCACATTTTAGCACTTCGTCATTGTATCAGTATGTTGTGATCAGCAGGTAAAGCTGTGCATGTGTGCAAAAATGTTAAATTAGTATTTTTCGCCGCAGAAAATTAATCAAGTATTAATAAATAAAGCTGCAGAATTTTTCCTTTCGGTTGTGGAAAATAAACAGGCTCTGAGCGTCCGGATCGCCAGATGTCCCCGTGTTTGAACTCAAGCTCTAGGACTGGAGCACAAATTAACAGCTGTGGAATTACTGACACATATGAACTCAGGAAAATCAGCAATGTTGTAAAAAAATGAATAAATATGTCCTTACCAAAGAGCACTATAGTAAGCTAGTACGATATACATTTCAACGCTATAGGATTTTCTACAAGTGCTTTGCCAAGCGAAATCAGTAATGTGTATTATAAAGGATTACCAGGCTAGGGGGAGATAATGCCAGAAGTCACAAATTGTAGAAATGGGCTAATGTTCCAACTAAAATGTATTTTATCACCTGCTAGTGACCTGTTATCAACTGTTCAGTTCATTGCTAGTCTCTTAAAAAAATGTACTGGACTGTGTGACCCTGTGAGTGCAGCTGGGGTTTGTGACCATTTTGTTATTTCTGCTGCCATGCACGGTCAGTCATCTACAAGTGAAGAACATTGGCTACTGTCCCTAGTGGCATAAAAAATTCAGGCTAACTCTACTTTTTAAGCCATTTCTGATGAAAAGCATAAGGAAATTAAACTGACTTATGCCAAATGAATATCACTGAATCGCTGAGATTGTGGGGCTGATGTTTGTAACGTTGAAATTATTTATAAAACATCAATTTCATGTTAAGAGTACCCATGCCATGAAGTGTGCAAATTTCCCTTCAGCCTCCCCAGAGAGTTTCTATGCACTGGGCCTAAATCAAATGATGGAGAAAAACCTCCAGTATCCTCAGCATTGTCCTTCTAATAGATCAAGTAGTAGAAGCGACACTGCTACAATCCCAATATCTGCAAAGAGACTGTGGATAACACATAGCTAAAATCATATTGTAATAACATTTGCTTTGTGATAGTGAAACCAGAAGTATTTCGTGAAACAATTATTTTTCTATTTTTCAACTGAATGTTGTGATTTTGTTTTCTCCTGAAAATGACAATCATATTTATATATTTTGTGACAAAAACAATCATATTCACAGCAAATGAGTGGATATTGCGTAACACCGAGATATATATTACGTGTACAACCAGAAAATACACAATTCTCAGGCAAAGTGCAGAAGAGATGATGTCTTTGAAAATGGGAGCAAACAGCGCGATTGTCGTCTTAATTAAAGAGGCAAGCAACAACAGCTGGCCAACACACGGCTCATTGGGAATGCAGTGTGAAAAGAGAGGCCCACAGATTATCGCTTTAGCTCATGTTGAATTCATCCCGGAGCAATACAGTCCGGGGTCTCTCTCTGTCAAAGGAAAAGTGACTGATAAAAGCTGGAATCCAACTCCAAAAAGCATAACACAGCCACACAGTCACCGCACAAAATGGCTGAGTGAACGCTCGAGAGTCAAGCATTGGAGACGTCGTCAATATGTTTCGCACGCCGTATCACCCCTTTATGGCCATTAATACTTCAGGACCCCATCTCTAAGTGAAGTTAACAACGAGGTGTTCGCGCAACAACCAAACATGATATGCTTAACCCTTGGAGTAATTCCAAACTTCAGGAGGAATATCTGCGCCAGCACTTTAGGCCTACACACAGTACATTTGATCATAGTATTAAAAAAGAAAGAAGCAAAGCAATAGAAGCAGACAAAATAGTGTCCTTGCCATTCAACTGTGAGAGGTAGCCCTCGGCCAATTTCTGTGTGCTGTACGGTGCACCTGACTCTTTCCTCCTCCCCATGGCAAAGTGAAATGGAATTGCCTCTCACATTCACAGACAGCTCTGTGAAGGTGACAATGGAGCTATACTCCCTGCTGTCTGCAGACAGGAAACAGGAAAGTGGCATATGGGGCCAGGAACTAAGTAGAAAGGAGAGGCAACCAGGCGAGGGAGGAACTAAAGGGAAGGTTAATGATCATTTCTGAATTGTACAAGGGAGAAACTACGCTCTAAGTTGAGAGCAAAGAAATGTGACATGATTGGCAGACTGACGCACATCTCTTCCCTATGACAAACAGCCACAGGTGAAAAACACAGTAATATCTTCATCTTCTTCGGGTGCCGCTTTAAAAACCAAACTATGACAGTAATGTAGGCTGATGAAATGTCAAATTGTTTTGACATTGAATCAACTCGTTGTCCTGAAACTGAAGGATCAACATAGCATTGGGTTTCTCTCAAGTAAAAATCACTATGTTTAAGTTATATGTTACAATGTTACAAATGTCACATTGCCTCTCATGTGGACATGAGAGACACAAGGGCGAAGGTGAGGAATAGAAGCATACCTGGTAGATCTACTGTATACTCTGGAAAGGCTCCACCATCACCATGGCACCACCTGCATGCTCCGACAAGAACCTCTGCTAGCTGTTAGTATGGTCTCCAGACAGCCTGCAGTTACAACCACAATGGCTTTGATAGCCAGTCACCAGCACCATCTCAGGCCTGCAGCACAAGAAGGACTTACGAGGAGCTGTGCCAATCCGTAAATGACCCGGCACCTGCAGCAATATTTTATCAATTGAGCAGGTGGGTATGATGAAAAATGTAGAGTGGGAAAAAAAACTAACAAAGGACATTTAGAGATGTTTCTTAGAACATGCCTGGCGGAAAACATGAGAATGAGAGCTGCGAGTGGATTACAGAAGGTGTGCGTACATTAAGCGGGATGTACATTAGCAGTGGAAGAACTTGCTTTCAATTTTTCACACTGTTACCACACCATGGCTGAGACAGTTTGTAGCCTTTCAGCACCCGAGACTGGATATCCACCCTTTAAGGATCAATTAAATCAGCAGTGGGACTAAGGAATCCATCATCAAGCAATTTGCACTGTGTTGCTCTGCCGCTGAGCCTTTGTTCACATTCATTTTTTATGTTGTTTTTTTCTCTTTCTACATCAAAGGTATTCGAAGAAGCTGTTGAAGGGAACAAAATGGACAATTATTGTAACTGAAATAGATTGAACTGATCCTCATAAGATGTGCTTACTATCCTTCTCTAAAACATGACAATACAATGCAATAAAATACAATGCAATACAATGCAACGCAATACACAGATACAGACAAAAACACACTTATTATACCTATTCACAATTATACAAAACTATGCTGATGTATACTATTCTATAATGATGCACTGCAGTAACAGATGACAACAGATGTCTCCGTGACGTCCTGAATCTGACAGGGAGATCATTGGAACCTGACAAGATAACACTTAAACACAGAGGTGACATGACAGTGTCTTCTGAGCCAGATGGATCGATGCTTAGCTTAGCTCAGCGAGCATCTGAGCAGTTATACGGCAACGTTTAGCCGCTTCAATATTAAGTCCTACCTGATTCGGCAGCTCTACATTATTTGTATTTTTTTTTGAGTAATAATGATGAGGTTCCTTAATCTTCAAACTATAGAATGCCTAGTAAAGGTTCCCTCTCAGAAATGCTTATGGTCTTTTCAAATGTTGACCTCTCAATTACTGCAAGTGAGGTGATGTGACTTGCGTGGCAGTGTTCCTCAGTGGGGCATATGTAGGAAGACTTACACAAGTGAGTGTGAGATAGCCAGAACTATAGAAATCAAAAAACATCTGTAAAGCTGCACATTCCTGAGAAATGTAACGATGTCACTGAACAGCATTCGATGTCCCAAAGGGTGAATAATAACATCTTACTGTATTATCTCTGGTAGCCTAGTGTCACACCTGTTTTTTATACATCTAAATCTATGTCCTTAAATCAAAAATCCAATATTTCCTTCAAATATTCAACAGTCGCTTTTTCCCATCTGAGAACTAGGGAGTGTGGTTTAATACTGCAGCTACACAGGGATCTACCAGTGCAGGTCTCTACAGACATGGCAGAGTAGCTCTGGTCTGTTGTGGCGCTATAATGTTTCTGGACAAGATCATCACACACACGGGGACATTGAGATCGTCCCATAGATCAGGGAGTAGTATCAAAACTTGAAATTGCTCCAAATCCAAGCAGTTCTATGCTACACATATTTAGATCAATCTATCGGCCATCTGTTGATCTAAAATCATGGTTCGACTGCCAGTTCTATATGGAACATGATCAGCATGCTTGTATTGTGTAAAACAGTAGCTAGCACATTTGTTTGAAGAAGGCTGGCCTATAAGACACCCACATATTGTTCGATCTTATGTAATCCTATGGGTTGTGTAAATGCAAAAACCACAGAGACGAGGGAAGAAGAAAACAAAAACATATCTCTTCTCGATGCAATGACAGAACAGAGTCCCTAACTTACAGATCGGGGCACTGGGAGCACTTTGCAGGTTGTTGTCTCAGGTATGACGGGAGATAATTGCGCTTGCTCTCCCCAGATAGAGAAAGGTGTGAAAAAAATATGCAGCCAATTTGTCTTGCGCTGATTTAAAATAGAGGAAAATATAACCTGCATATATTCTGGATCATCTAAAACGATCAAGACATAGATTGGCTATGACTCAAATTCCAACTACTACTAAACATAAGATCAACCATGAAAGAGATTTTTTAAAAGCAAGAAATATATAAATATCCAATGATGTTCAATCTAATCACACAGACAAAGAGAGAGTGTGAACATTGGCACAAGAACCACTGATCCATGGGGAATTGGCAGGGATAACAGCAAGCAGGAGCATTACATATGGGTTGCCATTTTCACAACTTTGACAAAGAGAACGCAAAAAGTGCTATCTCTCACCGTCCAACTGTTAAAACAATAAACAAGATTACCACCGTAACAAAGACTCCAGGTGAATTAACTAAGCATACTTTGTCAAAAAAACAAATACTGAAGCGAGAGATGGATGTTCCACAGGGATGCAATAATGTTCAGACCAGTCTGAGTGGCAGAGCAAAGAGACTGGGCATTAATGAAGCCATCATCCTCCCACTAATTCAATGAGGTGTCAGTAAGGGAGGTGGCCTGCCAGAATGACTCAGTTCTACCCAAGCCAGATGGTTTCTTAACACCGAATAAATAAATGGATTCATGTGTAGACCTCTATCGCAGGGTTCGTGTACTTAAAATACAGGACAACAGGATGGTCATCAGAAGGAGAAGAAAGTTCTGATCCAATAACCTAGTTAGCATGTGTTCCCAAGGAAAGGTTTCAGCTGCCATTGATGTTGATTCACGTTTCCATGGCGTTTCAAGCCGTTATGTTGACAAAGTGTTAGGACAGGCCTTTGTCAACGTAACTGTACACAGCTCACACCTAAAAGTGCTCTCCACCAAGTCCTTCTCCACTTCACATTGTTAACATCGTTACATAGACCCCCCCCCCCACCCACCTTTCCTTATGGTGTGAACTGGTATCAATTATTTAGCTGTCTTTTAATTATTACATATCGTTCAAATACCTGCTAATGAATTGTGAAACCAAGTGTTATGGTGTGATTGTGGCGGCTCAACTAGAATGATTCACTACATTTACAGCGGTACGCAAGCACCTTTTTCAATTACAGTCCATCTTTAGGGGTTTTCATTCATTAGGCCAGTAGCTGGTGTGAGGATGTCCACCTTACACATAGACAAAGGTGTTTCTGTTTTTTTTTTTTTTTGCCGCCATCATTACAGGCTGAAAGCAGAGGGCCCTCTACCTGCAGAGGGACTCGGAGGAAAACAAAGGAGTGCCCACTGTGATTTTCACCAGGGGCTTGGAAATTCACACCTCTACGAGTGTTGTTTGTAAGGCTGATAAACGTGTGAAACGTAAGGGGTGGAGTAGAATGGATACTTCATCCAAAAAGAAGAGTCTGGATTTTCTGACATAGAAATCAAAAGAATAGTGAGACTCAGATGGTTAATTTCTTTATCTCTATGTAAAACAAAAATAAAATAATAAATAATTACAGAGCAGCAGTGTATCTGAAACCAAAGTGGTTGTTCTAACTGGAGCTGAACATGGCCATATGGGCAAGTGCGAAAATAGAATGTCCAGGAAATGCATAAGGATTCATATGGCACATGAAAAAAGACAGCATTTCCAATATTACCAGTCTGATAGTCAATTCCTGAAGATCTCATCAACGAATGGCAGGTTCGTCATGACAGTTAATACAAAGATACCTTGGCGGAAAGAATCTACAATAGATTCTACAAAAGAAGGATAATTGGTGTTGGCAAATGATTATTCGTTATTACATGCCGAATTTCTAGTCCCTAAAAATAACAAGATCAAAAGGATGAAAACAAAGTGCATGTGAGTTGCTCCTCCTCCCAGCATTGGTGATGTTCAGAGGCAGCCTGTTATTGGAGGTGTTAATTGGCAAATTCAGTAAAAGTCAAGAGCATGTTCCCTGTCGTCCTCGCCCAGCAAGGCTAGGTCATTAAACCGAGAATGGATTATTTCATGCTGCCTTAACCCTTGAAATGCAAGTTTATTCATTTTACCCCCCCCCAAGCTCCAACCCGCCCCTATGTGTTATGGTGAAAAACAATCTACATCGATGAAACCAAGGGCCATCGAAAGACGAGGAATTTCTTGTAGGCTACAGCTTTCAATCTCACAACCATAATGCAAGCCAAGAAATGGATATCTACCAACAATTCTGCAATTAGGCTCATGATAATCCTTCTAAAAACACAGCCATGAGATGTTACTGTATGAGGCCCACTCAACACCATGTCAATAAGGGTCACATTTCTTGGAACTGTTAATGTGTTTGAAAAATGTATCAGACAAGGACATTATCAAACTCACATTGACCACTATCTCTGCGAACAGTGTACATATCCAGCCTCCAGGTCCCCTGAAACGGGTGGCTCCTTTGGGGTTCTGGGTGCGATCTCACCACTGCCTCTTGTCATCACTTGCTGTGACTGCCAAATATGTTCTCCATAAATCAGGGCTCTCAAATCAGCACCCGAAACAAACACATCACGGAGAGAGGGGCCCGTTCTGAGACTTTCCAAAAGCAACAATGGCTTCAACACATTTCATCTGACACGGGTAACTTAGAAACAAGGAGCAAGATGCAGCTCAGCCCAGGGCATGAAAACTGCGAGGTGATACTTTGAGTTCACTATGCCAGGAGATTTGGCAGTCCAAAGTGACATTGTGACCAGCCCGCAGATAACTGAATATGGTTCTTTCATGAGTTGTTAATTGTTTGCATGACGTTGATGTTGAGACGCCGTTGCGGCCAGGTGGTCTTATTACACTGGCTGGGCATGTGTAAACAGGCATCTAGACTGAAGGCTTTTTTTTTTTTTTTGCAAACATCACACAAGATTTAAAAATGAAGAAGAAGAAAATGAATAAGAGATTATACAAAGAATCAAACGGATTATTCCAAAACTAGCAGGCCAGGCCTTTGAAGATCACATTATGTGTTACCTGTAGAATATCGTAGAATAATGTTCAGTACGAAGAAGGTTTGCTATTTACCTTGCACTAAAAGCAGTAGGAACACATTTGCACCTGTCTGAGTCATAGCATTTCCAACCTGGTGGGTCTGTCTATGTCTGTAAATAAGAAAAAGACAGAGAAAGAAGCCATTGTAAACAATGCAGCAGTCTACTAGTTCGACTTCCCAAATGTTGGTGGTAAGTAAAAGGGTTGTTCAAACTTCCTGTTAATTAACACTAGATACAAATTCTAGAATCTGTCTTTCTTTTCTATCTAACAAACATTTTCTATTTTTTTTTTCTTCAGCTGATCTGGTAAGCAGTACGGTACAGTAGTACTCTTCAGTGATTGTGATGTGTTGAATCTGTTGAGAGATTGACAAGTGTTCTCACTAGGGCCAAGTTGTCTTTGCTTCAAGCTTGGTGTACATTCCACCCCAATATAGCAGGCGCGATAGCCCTTGAGTAATGTCATGACAGCGTATTGCATATAGTATACCTTACTCTAAACACGATGTGCTGTAAGTATACCTTACTCTAAACACTATGTACTGTAAGTCTGCCACTAGAGCAATTCCTTTAGTAATTATGAAAATCTCAGCGATTATAGAATTGCATATGGAGTCAAGATATATCATACAATCTAAAAGAAGACACGCATTAGCAGTTCCATTTCAATAGCAGCTATTGAGCGAATCATTTACAACAACAAAAATGAACCGCAGATGCTACAATGATCACTGTGATCATAGAAATCCCTCGTTCAAGTTATATTAGTTTCATAGTTGAATGATAAAAAAAAAAAACTTCAGATGTACAATCTGCAGATTCCTTTTCTAAGTTGGTTAGAATACAGAGATGTGGTGATACAGGCCACTTGCTGTCTAGGAGGACCTTTTGGCTTATTCATTGGCTGGCAGAACTGGTGCCAGAACAAATATGTCCCCCTTCTCTCCTCCAGTTGGAATTGACTGAAGTCTCCTGAAACTGGTGACTTCCTATTTATCCGTGAACTCTGTACAGCTCAGAATGGCGGTGCAGCAGCACTCCTGATTAGCATGCAGTAATGATTGTGAGCTGGGCTCCATTGTTCTAACACCTCCCCTCTCCTCCGCACCAATCTGTCACCATTCAGCGGGCTAGCGCTGCCTCAAATGCTGCTCTCCACAAATGAGATGGATAATTAGTTGCCCCTCACGAATGCTGCACTCTTCTCACCCCTGATTGCTTTCACCTTTTTGCTCCTGGCAATTTTGACACCTCGTAATCAGCCTGCTGCTTCTCCCTCTCGATCCATATCCATCTTCATCCTCCTCCTCTTCGATTTTTTTTAATATTTCCTCCTATGTTCCCTCCAAACGTACCTGCCACAGCCGTCACAGCTCACATGGAACAACAAGCTGGCCCAGGTTAGGTACACAAGCTGTTCCCCTCAAGGTGGGCATACAATGGGCTCCCAAGAGCTAAAGTCAGCGTCCTTAGCTAGCTGTCCACATTGCTTTATTAACAAGTGAGTAAACATATCAAAAAAAAAAATCATAGACCTAGCTGTCAGTGCAGCTTCCCTCTTCCAAATAACAAGCAGTGACAACATAATTATGTGCAAGCATCTGTCGATGATTCCAGAGAGAGAACCATACAGTCTGCACTGTGTTCAACTCTTCACAGATATACAAGGCAGCATCATTAGGGAGATGGGTTATTTGTATTTGCTACATTTTTTTCTGAATAAATTCTCTCTATCTTTCACTGTCCATAATTTGATGTGAAAATTCGGCAATTTATGTTCATCCAAGTTAGGCATAGCACATTATGCTTGGCACATTGTACATGACTAAAATGTAATATTCAGCTTTGTAAATACAGCACAAGGACATGTTGTTTCAGCTATTTCACCCTCTAAGATAATGTATTGTTGTTGTATTTGTGTGGTACTAATGTCTTCCTCTCCCCTTGTCCACGTGAACAGCAACAAATTATTATAATAATCTATTAGCATATGTCAAAGAGGACGAATAGGCTCTGCTCTTTCTTTTGATATCAACTCCTGCTCACTTTTGGTTGCTCCTCCATCACAGAAGATTTGAACATAACCATGAAGATTGGTGAAGTATATATATAAATCAGGCAATAATGTCAGTGATAAAGCAAAGGCCATATTCTGTGATTATCAAATCCTTCAGACTCCACTCAATATGATTCAAAATAATGTAAAATATATTAAATAGCTATGAAGTATCCACCGGTGTCAAGTAAAAGCATGTAAAATGGGATTAATAACAGACCCTGTTTGCAGTCTTCACACCAGCTCATCTAGACAGCACAAGTGTTACTAGCCCATATCCGAAGGGCTGCAAGGTCCTCACTGCACACAAATGTTTTAATACACGTATTTCCCCTACTTCACTAAGACATCATCACACAACATAGTAAAAATGACTACAATTGTTTGCAAAGCTGTGAATAAATATTGCCGAAGGCAAATGCTATTTGTACACTCTTAGAAAAAAAGGTGCTAGCTAGAACCTAAAAGGGTTCTTCAGCTGTCCCCAAAGGAGAACCCTTTGAAGAACCACTTTTGATTCCAGGTAGAACCCTTTTTGGGTTCTATGTGGGACCTTTTCCAGAGGGTTCTATATGGAACCTAAACATGGTTCTACCTGGAACCAAAATGGGTTCTACCTGGAACCAAAAATGGTCCTCCTATGGGGACAGCTGAAGAACCCTTTTAGGTTTTGGGAACCCCTTTGGGAACCCTTTTTTCTAAGCATGTAGGCAAGAGGCTAAAAGTCTCGTGAAAATCGACTGTGTTGCTAACATCTTGTGTATTGGTACACTTTTACTAGCTGGTCAGATATAAGTAAAGACTATAAAATTAAAGAGTATCAAATGTAAAATGTATTCATGTCAACCAACCCATAAAAGGGGAGCAGGGGAGTGCTAAATCACGTTCATGCGTCTATTCATCTGTTAATAAAGTACCACCTATCGTCTGAAGATGTATAAGACTAATATTGTCAAGGATAAAAACATTGATCTACAAATTGCAAGATAATTTGTCATGTAATTGAAGAACTGAACCGGTACCTGATATCATGCGGAGTAACACACAGTTTAATTAACCTGTTTACCTGCACAAATCTGCTTTCAATGACCATATGGTGTTATAAATTATAACATTGTTTCAATTAAATGGAATTATTTCATATTCTGCACTAAGCATACCATGCAGCTGCTACCAATTACAAAAGCTAATTTAGCCTATTAGTATTTATGTATAGCCTACTTTTAATAAAAACGCCTGTGACCAGTATTTCACAAACCAACATGTGCACAGCATAATCATTTAGACAGAAATCATCACTATAAATTGATTTGCAAAACATTATGCTGGCATATGTATCTTGGATTGAAATATTACTATATGCCATAAAATAACCACACATTTTTCTATACTTGTAATTTGCATGACTCTCACATTTCCAGATCCACTTGGAGAATCAAAGTGGATGCTTCTTCAAAGATCTCAGTGAATGTTCCCCTGAAAATACATACAGCATCAATTTGTTACAGCTTTGGGGGACAAATGTAGGCCTACATGTACACACTGCATGTCAATATACTTGCACCATGCATGCCATTCAAATCCTTGTGTATAATCAAAAAACATATTAAATAATGTGTGAAAAACCAAGATTAAATGTTTGCTTTATTGCACTCAGACCGATACTGTACAAAATCATTTAATAAATCAACGTGCAATTTCCAAGTAATATCTTAAGACAAAAACTGTCAAATGTACCATTAACCTCTCTTACAAATTAAATACATGTTTGAGAGTGGATTCAAGTCCCAAAACGCCAGTGTCATGTGACATACAGCAGAGCACGTGTTATTCATGGTGTGGAAACAAAGACATTAATTAACCATGAATCAACCCTAGAGGTGTTGTACTGGGCAGCCAATGTCTGCTAGTGTCAATTGCTGGCTTCACTCTCCCTCTGGCAATGAGTAAAAAGGTGGCTGTTCATGTGCTCTTCGGGCACTACCGCGTTGCAGTAGGTACATATATCAGGGCTGTTGTTGTTCATCTGTTGTTGCTGTTCCGCACTCACGGCCTGCGCTGCTGTTGCTGTAGTAGCGTCGCAAAGCTCAGGGCGCCACAGGGGCTACATGGAAGGACAAACACACCACTTTATACTCTAGAATTCATACACTTAGCATTGCTTACACTCACCCACTTACAGCACGGTAGGTCATGTGCTTGGGTCTTTCACTGAGGAAAGATCTGTTGCTCCGGGGAAATACAAGCAAAGCATTGTCCAACTTGAACCCGCTTTCTCAACATCCATAGTTCCTGCCCACGACTTGTACTATTGTAATGCTGTATATTTGCTACAGTAGGATTGAATAGTTATTAGTTTCTGGCATTCATGGTAAGTTAGATACTGAGAAATCCAACCAATGACATGATCTAATAGCAAAATAAAATCTACCATCAGTGTGGGTGTTCTACCACTCTTTACCATACAACAGCCACACGTCTCAACAAAGGTGTATTTCTTCTGTGTATTTTCTTTTATGTTGTTGTTATTTTTGCCACAGAAGTTGCTAGTGCGCAATGGGACAAGGACATCCCTGCCGGCCAAACCCTCCCCTAACCCGCACAACCAATTGTACGACGCCCCATGGGTCTACCGGTCGTGGCCGGCTGAGACAGAGCCTGGACTCGAACCCAGACTCTCTAGTGGCACAGTTAGTACTGCAATGCAGTGCCTTAGACCACTGTGCCCCTCAGGAGGTCATTCTGTGTATTTTCTAACCAAAAGCATGGTCTTAAATAATAATTCTAAAGAATACTACGTGACAGGTAAAATCAATTTGAAATAAATAAAAAAGCAATACTGCCTCTATCATTCTGCATTCACAACCTCACAGGTGTGAACAGTTGTACTGATACTGGTAATCATAAAATATACATTCCTTTGGTTCCGAGATCAACATAGACTTGTATAACCAACTACAAAACTGAATGGCATGAAAGCATTATCATCTAAAACAATTGGTGTGTTTTATGATCATTTGTAATAACTATGTAAAAAGCATTGTTGTACACATAGGCCTATCATAGCTTATTGTGATGAACAACTTTCAGAGACTTGCCACACTTGTGTCGATGTGTGAGGTTGCCTTGTACTATTTATATGCTTTCTCTCTCCCATTTGTTTGCCAGAAAAAAAAATCAGTAGTTGAATTTCCTAATTTTACCTGCAAATAAAGGAATGAGCATTTCCTGTGAACCTCACCTGCTGGTGTCCACGCACACTCTTGTGTGAGAGCGACACGGAGGGGGAGGGAGGGTGAGAGACAGAGGTAGGATACAGGAATGGGATGGCCAGCTCCATAGACGGTTACCTCTATGACGGCAGGGACAGTGCTGACTGTTGCCCTTGGCAAGGACAGGTCAATGCGTTTTTCCAGAGCGCTGTTCAGGAACTCGTATTCACTGTCTGTGGAGGGGGGGAACTTGATGCTGAGTGTGGTGAGAGAGTCCACTTGGTTCGTGTCCTCTGGGCTGGCACCGCGGGATGCCAGGGACATGGGCGGATGCTGGAGGTCGACCCCTGGCCTCAAGGCTGAAGGGAAGGGCCTCTCCGCCTGCTCCACGGCCACGTCTGTACACTGAATGGGCATGGAGAACTGCTGCTCTGTCGGATGTCAAACACAATGCTTTCATCATACTGTTTCTGTAACATATCGACAGTCACGACAGTTAGATATGAAGTTTTCCCATTGAGTAGCGATTAGTTCAAGTAATGATGAATAATCAAGTAATGAGTAATGTAAAGAACATTTTCACTTTTATTTTCAACAAGTATAAATACACATGGTAAGTATAATATGATTGTAGTTTTTTTCATTCCCATCATTACATAACTAACCAGCGCTACATCACAGCATGTGTCTGTGGAATAATTCAACATATTTATCTGCTCATTCTATTTCCACACAGGTGGAGGTCCATGGTTAAATAGGCCAACAAGGCATTAATGTACGGTTCTGCTTAAGGTGTTGATATCTAATTGTGTATAGGAACAAAGCTAAAGCTGACATACATAATTACTAATATCGTGTTATGACATATCCAAAGCAATTGTAGCTCAACATATTTTCTCTATTGTAATCAAATTAGAGTACATCAGTTCAGGCCTTGGGTTCCTTTGAACAGTGCTGGAATAATAAGCAAATTCCAAATGACTATTGTGCAGACTTTAATATTACCATTTGCCATGTCATTTCCTCTGTAGATTTTTTTCAGGTGATCTTTTTGTCTCTGGGTTAATGTGCGTATCTGCTGGAATTTCCCCCGGAGAGCTTGATACACTTCAAGAACATCTTTACTGAGAGACAAAGAAATGCAAGTAAAATAACTGCTTTTCATTTTTTTTTTTTTATGAAGAAAAGACACACATACTAATGCACATACGTCTCAAAACTGCTGGCTACTGGTGCTGTGTGTGGTGAAGATGACACAATCACAGCAGTTTCCATATTTTCCTTCTGAAAAACAAACACACACGGCATTGAGGACTTACACTGCAGGAAATATCAGCCTTACACTATCCAAATTGAATACTAAAATGGTATTGTTTTCTGCATAATGTGATGATTTCATGAATCTAAATATTAATGTCATAAAAGTCATATACTGTAACAATAATTATGATAATTATACATTCTAACCAAAAAATCATGGGTGACGCCTTGTGATCTCAGTTATTAGGGATTTACTTCTCAACAATAAAGCTGGCGGTTCTATGAAGCTGATGACTATGGGGCGGCAGGCAGCCTAGTGGTTAGAGCGTTGGACTGGTATTCGTAAAGGTTGCGAGATCGAATCCCCGAGCTGACGACGTAAAAATCTGTTGTTCTGCCCCTGAACAAGGCAGTTACCTGTCCCTAGGCTGTCATTGGAAATAAGAATTTGTTCTTAACTGACTTTCCTATTTAAATGAAAAAGAAATGGCCTCAGACCCTGAGGGTTGGTGATGCTATCCTCTAGCGCCACCTGTTGATGAAAGATAGTATGTGCATGTTCATGCTTTTAAAATGATCCCCAATGAAGAGTTTTGATAATATTACAATATTACGAATTCATATTTTTTGAAAACATTGATGTTATCCAGCAATAAATGTATTACAGAAATGCAACCAGATGAATGATGGCCTATGTCACAGGAAGTGGATCTATTGTATTGTACATTGAGCTCTGATACAGCTATCAGGGTTTGAAGATACAGAACAGTATCTACAAGCAAATGTATGATTTATGAACAATAACGTCTGTGTGTGTGTATGTGTGAGAGAAGATATTGAGATTTTTTTTTTTGAGATTTGAGAGAAAAATGTTACGAGGCAGCCAATGGGGATGTCATGTTTGCACCCCAACACGTCCTTGCATCTACATCCTATTTGTAAACATAAATAAACCAGATCTAACTCTAATCTCATGTGGATTGTTTGATTATGTTAAACATATCTACCAAGTAATGAATCTTCCTCAAGGAGCTTCCTGGGTTGTCAAAGAGATGTTTGGAAGGAGACAAGGTTTCTTCTTCCTGTTTTCTAGGTGCAGCCTCACCTATGACCTCTCCTAAGAATCAAATAAGAGAGGAAATATAACATAACCTAACTACTTAGTCAACGCAGAAAATCTAATTTGCAATGTCCTGAAACAACAATAATATTTATTACAGCACAATTGATCTCCCGGGGAATAGACAATGCAACGGTATGCCTGGATGTTCCCAATGTAGGCATCTCGTTTCTTTCACTGGAGATGAACTGTGACGTATAGAATATGTCAGAAAATGTCATCATGCAAACAATTCTATCAAGAAAACAACTATGCTTGTCACTTACCTGAGGGTTGCTTAGTTGCTGATATCAACTGAGCTTTGAGTTTCGAAATCAACTGCTGCTGGTCTTCTATCTGTTTCTGAAGTTTCTGAGTGTGCCGTTCATAATTTACATTCTGCAAATGTAAAACTTCCGTTACATATGAATCGTGAACGGCATCACTTACTGGTAGCTAGCCTTTTGTATCCTTTATAGTTCGTTACTATGTAATGATCATGTATTGCATTATATCGAAGCACTGTATGGAAAGCTATACCACATCTCACTGGACAGTTCAAGTCTCATAAGTGAATTAGAAGAGTTGGGGCCGGATTCCCAGACCCAGATTAAGTCTAGTCCTGGAATAAAATGTATATTCAGTGGAGACTATCCATTAAAATACATTTAGAGTCCAGGACTAGGCTTTCCGGGAAACTGACCGTTTGTATTTTATCACTGTGCATAAGGTATAATACCATCTGCTGTAGTTCCTTTTTGGCGCTGT
This sequence comes from Oncorhynchus tshawytscha, assembly GCF_018296145.1. NCBI lineage: Eukaryota > Metazoa > Chordata > Actinopteri > Salmoniformes > Salmonidae > Oncorhynchus > Oncorhynchus tshawytscha. Next base: position 13,035,117 of record NC_056454.1, on the reverse strand, counting down.
CTCTCTCGATAGAGGCCTGGCGGTAAGCTTCATAGGCCTTGTTGAGCTGATCTCCAATATTCCTCTCCATGCTGTGTGCTCCACAATCATCACTGACACAGCAGTCATGGGGCCTGGCGCAACATATCACACAACCTAAGTTTAGGGGCACAATACAGCATTAAAGCACACCATCACATCATTTACTGTAAGAAGGTCCTATGAATCACATAACTTGGACAAACACCTGAATAAAACGGAAAGTACTTCTCTTTATCACCTGTCCTTGCTCATTTTAGAAACTCAAAAGATCAACATTTCTGGTTGATTATACAAGTGTCCTCAGTAAAAACAGCTTCTTAATGAAAACAAACAAACATCCAAAATATGTACAGAAAAGAAACTGTTGGGAATAAAAAACATAAACTGATTAAATCAATTGACACTGATGCGAAATTGAATATTAGTCTTCTTTTTTTTTAACAAGTACAGTGCTGTGTACCAATACATGAATTTACATTATTGAATGCCATGGTTTGTTACTAGTCAATTAATCTTTGGTCATTCGTGAGAAATGCCTGCAATCACTGTAATAAACAAATGTGTGGAAAATATGAGATATTCATTGTGCACTGAGAAGATGTTAATAGATTTAATTAATTATAATGGCATATATTTTGGGTAAACACACCTCAATGTGGTTACGCATTATTAATGATAGGCTATTTGTTTTTGTTCATTAGCTATCTCTTCTTTCAAAAACGTTGTATTATGCCACGATCAATACATTAAGCTACTAAGATGATAAAGTCAACAGCCAATGACCTAAAATGGGAAGCTATGACAGATCTAATACTTTTAAAAGCCGTTGTTTTTCTGGGTGTCCTGAATATATTATTTTCAGACTTATGATAGTGAACTGAGCATGGTACTACTCTGATATGATTGGTTACATCATTTGAACACACAGCTAATCCAATTCTCCATCTAGTAATTTATTTTAATAAACACCCGTTTAAGACAGCACAATAGTAGTCACTGTATGTAACTGATTGCATACCAAAGTGCATGATACTACGAAGACATATACTAGCCTGAAGCAACCTAATAGTCATACATTGTAGCACGAACTGGCCACACATCATATAACGTCGACCTTCATTGGCGAGTGTACAAACCGGTCCGGTACAGTATCGAGCAGTGTCAATAGTTGAATAGTTGAGTACGTTTAATACCTAACCAGACACTCGTTGAGCTCGCCTCGACTTTCGTATCTGACTGTATAACTGCAGTAGCTTACCTTCATTCGAATATGTCCAAATTATTGTTTTGATACTTCGACAAGTTCTTATTCTTCAGGTGGCCTACATTTACTACGTGCGGGAGTGGTGTGTTTCGTACAAATGTTCATTGTACATGCATTATAACGCTTGGGGAACTTCCCTCGGGGAATCCCCGCGCCTAGTAGACTTCCGCCTTGCTTGACTGACCAATCATCTTTGAGGTAGTGAGTTCTTGCTGGGTGCTTGGCAAGTTGAGGGTTCTTCTTGCTGCCTACACGTCTGCAACGTTGTGCATGTAAAAAGTAGTCAGATAAAACAAAGTGTCAGAAATGTATATGTTGATTTTTTTTGTCATCTTCTCTGATTTCTCTGTTTTCTCACACTGTTGAACTTAGCTAAATTCAGCAGAAACCAACATTTCAGCCTCATTAGTGTAAAAGGTGTTTTGCTTAAATTGTGACCACTTGGTCTCTGATAGATAACATGTATAGTAAAATATTAAAATAGACATGTTGCTCTTTGCAAAAAAGAAGTATCACTAGCTGAGATATTCATATGACCATATCACTAAGCACTATTGATTTAGTAAACTTTATAGTGTTATTTTTAATGATTCAGACAGAAAGGTGGGGGCATGTCACTGTGTACTGCAGCCTACAGCAAATAATCTGCTTTCATTGCATAAACATAGTACAAAAATATATCAGCATCCAGCTGTAGGCCTTTTTTTCCCCCACAATATGCAATTACACATTTATTAACATGTATTAATGCAATCATAACTCATGAGTATGTTTCACACATTCATTCACTAAGTTCATTTGTGCATAACTGCAAAAGGAAAATGGGACAGTGCCAAGTCCAATAGTGACCAACAGAGGGCAGCTAGTTGCCTTCAAATACATTCTGTATTGAAGAATAATATATCTCACCATGGTCATCTTTATTAAGGGATTTCCTTAAGTCACTGTCAAAACAGTAAAAAAAAATGTCCCTCTGTGAGACAGTCCAGTGGCCAAGAGAGATCGCAGGAAGGCGCTGAACAACAGTCTTTCAGGTGAAGTCGTGTTTTTTATATACAGCAATGTGTAGAGGTAGGCAGTCGACTTGATATGAATGGATCCAAAAAAATAATAAAAGCTCAAATACAAACTGTCTAACAAACACTATTCACATTTATAACTACAGCTATTTACTATAGGCTAATGACTCTCATTACAGCCATCTCGTAGGCTAGTGACGGACAGGCAGGTATCAATCAATCAGCAGTCTACCCCATTCCTCCAGGCCCGAAATTCTTAAACAGACTGGCATAAATACCAGTTGGCAACCAACCTTTCTTCCTTGATTGGGTCATTCCAACTCCCTTCCCTGGCTCCAAAATTGGCGTCTCCAAACTGGGTATAAATGGACACCCTCGTTCCTCTTTTACTGTTATGTTATTACCGTATGTTGCCTCAGGATCTCACGGTTTGACTTTAGTGTTGAAGTTTGCCCAGGGAGGGGATAAACGTCAAGTTAAGTTTAGGCATTAAATCTGAATGGTTTAGGTAAGGGTTAAAGTTAAGGTTTGGGATAGAGTAAAAAACTTGCACTCACAAACTTTTGTACAGTATAATTTCAGCCAGTAGTTTTGAAAGTGGTGCTCACGAGCCCAAATGGGTCCCCAATTGTCGTGTACTACGTCATCCAATTGTGTACTACGTCATGCATTTCATGTGATATATTACGAATTTTGCAATTTGAAGGATATCATACTAATTTTGCAATTCGTGTGATATGTTATAAATCCAATTCATGCAATATGTTACAAATTTGTTGTGCTTAAGATCCCGTAGTGCATCTTTAAGGTTACAATTCTAAGAAGATGGGGTATTCTCTATATGACAACACATTTTTCAAAACATTTCAGTCCCTCCTCCTCAAATCAAGAGTAGGCCTACACATATGCCTGTTGGCAGGGGAAGAAGAGAAACCTAATAAATTCAGCTAAGGCACTTTGACAAAGATACCAAAAAATATATTAAAGTGTGAACCTCCATAGGGTTGAATGGCTTGTGTCCCTCTGAGTATAAACAGTGTGTGTGTGGAACATTTTGTCTCAGAGACTCATACTAAAGGAAGGAATGTGCTAGGTCAGTTACAACAGTGCTTGCTCTACATGCTTCAACCTTAGCCACATGGATGTTTGGAGATATCTCTTTGAATACTTGGCATTCTTGTCAGCCTTGTCTGAGTGAGCCTCACACCTCTGTTTGCTGCCATAGCATTAATGGCCAGAGGGGGAAGATGCTGAGGCTCTGATTGACACATTAATTTTACCCCTGTGAAAAGAGGGGTGGGGCCTACTCATTTTGTTTGCACTCTAACAATTAAAGCATGTGTTTGGCTATACAATAGGGGACTTGTACATTGAGTGGAAACACAACCTACACTCTAAAAATTAGGGCTCAAATCACATTTTTCTAATCAAATCAAATATTATTTGTCACACACAGAATACAACAGGTGTAGACCTTACATTGAAATGCTTACTTACAAGCCCTTAACCAACAATTGAGGTAATATCTACATGTAGGTAGAGGTAAAGTGACTATGCATGGATAATACACAGAGAGTAGCAGCAGCGTAAAATGAGTGATGGGGTGGGGAAGTGTGCAAATAGTCCGGGTAGCCATTTGATTAACTGTTCAAGGGACTTATGGCTTGGGGGTAGAATCTGTTAATAGGGATAGCCTCCTTTTTTTCAATATTCGACGAACTGACATACCCAAATCTAACTGCCTGTAGCTCAGGCCCCGAAGCAAGCATTTGCGTATTCTTGGAACCACTTGAAAGGAAACACTTTGAAGTTTGTGGAAATGTGACTTGAATGTAGGAGAATATAACACAATCGTTCTGGTAGATGAAAATACAAAGACAAAACCAACCAGGGTTTTTTTTACCAACATCTTTGAAATGCAAGAGAAAGATCACTGTTATAGCAATCACTCTGGTTTTAATTCGAATAATGTCCACAAGATGACAGCAGTGTATGTGCAAAGTTTAAGATTGATAACTTGAAGTATGACTGAACCTCATGACTTTTAGTGTGAAGTCCCCAGGCACATTTGGTCAAATCGTGAAGGAGACATTCGCATTCATATTCCATTTTTCTGCAAGAATATCGTCAAATCTGTATACTTGGACTTTGATTTAGCTTTCCAAGTATTAGTAGCCATATTATAAGTTCAACATTTGCAAACAACCAGTTATCATAACTTCATAACTCTGAATATCTTTATACTTTTTGTCCAAAATGAAAAGGCATGCTGTCGTACAAGGTTAGAAGCTACATTTTACGACATATACATACTGGATACTCCCGTAATGCCCAGCTCATTGGCTATCTAGCTAGCTTTGTTTGACCCCGATTGGTGCTTATTTGACAAAGATACAGCTGTTCAAGTGATGGCCGCCCGCCATGAAGGCGTCGCTCTCTGACCAAATATGGTGTCCTGTAGGATATACTACACCCCTAATGAAATAGTGAAGTCTTGTTACCTTCTAGGATCTCTGCGGAATAGATACAAATGTGATTTGACTCGTTGAAACAACGTTTAGGGTGAGATTTTCACAGATTCCTTTCTTTGTAAATTGAACGAGTGGAAATACAAAATCGACCGTGCATGCTATATGGACCTTTTTAGGATATGAAAAATGATTTTATCTAACAAAACAACACTTCATGTTATCTCTGGGACCCTTTGGATGATAAATCAGAGCAAGATTTCAGAATGTAAGTACACATTTCACCTTCAGAGGTGAATTTATCAAACCTATCGCGGGGAAAAAACTGTTTTGTTGTTAGGATCTCTCCTCAAACAATAGCATGGCATTTGTTTCTACTGTAAATTGGACAGTGCAGTTATATTAACACGATTTTAAGCTCTCAGCCGATATAAGACACATATATGTACCGACATTTGTTGTTTCTCTAAAATCTGCGATCTTGTTGTTACCTGCCCTTTACCACCTGGTGGGCGGCCCGTCATGAAGTCCAGGATCCAGTTGCAGAGGGAGGTGTTTAGTCCCAGGGTTCTTAGCTTAGTGTTGAGCTTTGAGGGCACTATGGTGTTGAACGCTAAGCTGTAGTCAATGAATAGTATTCTCACGTAGGTGTTCCTTTTGTCCAGGTGGGAAAGGGCAGCATGGAGTGCAACAGAGATTGTATCATCTGTGGATCTGTTGCAGCAGTGTGCAAATTGGAGTGGGTCTAGGGTTTCTGGGATAATGGTGTTGATGTGAGCCATGACCAGCCTTTCACAACACTTCATGGCTACAGACATGAGTGCTACGGGAGGATAGTCATTTAAGCAGGTTACCTTGGTGTTCTTGGGCACAAGGGACTATGGTGGTCTGCTTGAAACATGTTGCTATTACAGACTCGGGACAGGCTGAAAATGTCAGTGAAGACACTTGCCAGTTGGTCAGCGCATGCTCGGAGTACACAAATATTGACCTGTTTAAAGGTCTTACTCACATCGGCTATGGAGAGCGCAATCACACAGTCATCAGCCCTGCCACATTCGACGAGCGTCGGAGCCGGTGTAGTACGATTCAATCTTAGACCTGTATTGAAGCTTTGCCTTTTTGATGGGTCGTCGGAGGGCACAGCAGAATTTCTTATCAGCATCCAGTTTAGAGCCACTAGGAGCACCGCGTCTGGATGAGCATTTTCCTGTTTACTTATGACCCTATACAGCTCGTTGAGTGCCGTCTTAGTGCCAGCATCGGTTTGTGGTGGTAAATAGACAGCTATGAAAAATATAGATGAAAACTCTCTTGGTAAATAGTGTGGTCTACAGCTTATCATGAGATACTCTACCTCAGGTGAGCAAAACCTTAATATTAGATTTCATGCACCTGCTATTATTTACAAATAGACACAGACCGCCACCCCTTGTCGTACAGGAGGAAGCTTTTCTATATTGCAGACGGACCGAAAACCCTGCCAGCTGCATGTTATCCTTGTCGTCATTCAGCCACAACTCTGTGAAACATAAGGTATTACAGTTTTTAATGTCCCGTTGGTAAGATATCCTAGATCGGAGCTCATCCATTTTGTTATCCAATGATTACACATTGGTTAATAGGACTGATTGTAGAGGGGGTTTACTCACTTGCCTACAAATTCTCAGAAGGCACCCCGACCTCCTCCCCCTTTTTCTCTGTTTTTTCTTCATGTAAATGATGGAGATTTGGGCCCGTTCACGAGAAAGCAGTATATCCTTTGCGTTGGACTCGTTAAAGAAAGATTGCAAAGTGGAGAAGGTACGGTGGGATTCGAAATGGTCAGTGATCTGATTGTTAACTTGGCTTTCGAAGACTTTAGAGAGGCAGGGTAGGATAGATATAGGTCTGTAACAGTTTGGGTCTAGAGTGTCTCCCCCTTTGAAGTGGGGGATGACAGTGGCAGCTTTCCAGTGGCAGTGATCGCTGAGACCCTGGTTTTATTTATTTTATTTTACCTTCATCTAACTAGGCAAGTCAGTTAAGAACAAATTCTTATTTTCAATGACAGCCTAGGAACAGTGGCTGTTCAGGGGCAGAACGACAGATTTGTACCTTTTCAGCTCGGGGATTTGAACTTGCAACCTTCTAGGTTACTAGTCCAACACTCTAACCACTAGGCTACCCTGCCTCCCCAGGGTGGTGTCTACCCTGCCCCAGGGTGGCAGGGTAGACAGCAGAGGTATATTTAGAGGGCAGGTTGGTCAGGAGGATATCTACGAGGGTGCCCGTGTTTACGGATTTAGGGTTGTACCTGGTAGGTTCCTTGATAATTTGTGTGAGATTGAGGGCATCTAACTTAGATTGTAGGACGGCCGGGGTGTTAAGCATATCCCAGTTTAGGTCACCTAACAGTACGAACTCTGAAGATAAAGGGGGTGCAATTAATTAACTTATGGTGTCTAGGGCACAGCTGGGGGCTGAGGGGGGTCTATAACAAGCGGCAACAGTGAGAGACTTGTTTCTGGAAAGGTGGATTTTTAAAAGTAGAAGCTTAAACTGTTTGGGCACAGACCTGGATAGTATGACAGAACTCTGCAGGCTATCTCTGCAGTAGATTGCAACTCCACCCCCTTTGGCAGTTATATCTTGGCGGAAAATGTTGTAATTGGGGATGGACATTTCAGAATGTCTGGTGGCCTTCAGACACAGCTAGGACATCAGGGTTAAAAAAAATAAAACAAACTTAGGGAAGAGGCTTCTGGTGTTAACATGCATGAAACCAAGGCTTTTACAGTTACAGAAGGCAACAAAAGATAGCTCCTGGGGAATAGGAGTGGAACTGGGGGCTACAGGGACTGGGTTAACCTCTACATCACCAGTGGAACAGAGGAGGAGTAGGATAAGGGTACGGCTAAAGGCTATAAGAACTGGTCGTCTAGTGCGTTGGGGACAGAGAATAAAAGGAGCAAATTTCTGGCCGTGGTAGAATAGATTCAGGGCATAATGTACAGATAAAGGTAGGGTAGGTTGTGAGCACAGTGTATGTAAACCTAGGCGTTGAGTAACGATGAGAGAGGTTTCGTCTCTGGAGGCACCAGTTAAGCTAGGTGAGTCCTCCGCATGTGTGTTGGGTGGGACAAAAGAGCAATCTAAGGCATTTTGAGTGGGACTGATGGCTCTACAGTGAAATAAAACAATAAGAACTAGCCAAGACAGCAGTAGACAAGGCATATTGGCATTAGAGAGAGGCATAGAGCAAAGACAGGTGTTGAACAGGAGAGCTAAAACAACAATGGGTAAATGGCAATGAATGGGCAGAGTGGGTTAGTTAGGTACATACAGGATCTGAGTTCGAGGCTGGGGCCGACAGGTAAACAAAATGAGGTACTGTGTTATTGAAACAGTCCAGGGGGCATCAGCTGTGTAGCCGAGTGATCATAGGGTCAAAAGAACAGCAATAGGTGAGTCAGGGTGCCGTTCTGTAGTCACTACTATGCTAGGCGAGCAGGGGACACAGCTATCAGAAAAGGTAGCGGGCCGGGGCTAGTAAATGGTTCTTTGGAGACATTGTGACAGAATAGCCTGTTGAAACCCCCTCGGTCGGACGGTTAGGTCGGTAGACCAGTCGGGATGGATCGGCGGGGCTCCGTGTCAGCAGTAAAAGGGTCCAGGCCAATTGGAAAAATAGGTATTGTAGCCCAGGAATTGGCTGAAAGACATCTTTGGCTAGCCGGGAGATGTGCCATGCTCGAGGCTAGCTCCAGGCTAACTGGTGCTTGCTTCAAGACAGAGAAGTTAGCCAGGAGTAGCCACTCAGATAGCAGCTAGCTAGCTGTGATGATCTGGTGTAAAGGTTCAGAGCTTGCGGTAGGAATCTGGAAATGTGGTAGAGAAAAAGCAGTCCGATATGCTCGCGCTGTGCAGACTGGCAGGAATTGACCGGGCAGAGGCTGGCTGATGTCCAAGTAAACGGTGATGACCGCAAAGCAGTGGCTAACTGACTACTAGCTAGTTAGCTGGCTAGCTCTGATGGGGGTTCCGGTTCTAAAATGTAAAAAATAGCAGATCCGTACCACATTGGGTGAGGCGGGTTGGAGGACAGTATGTTCAGTCCGTAGATGGAAAATGAGATTAAAAACATAAAAATATATACGAAATATATATGAAGAAAACAATGTATACATGGGACGGGACAGGACTTGACAAATAGACGTCCTACTGCTACGCCATCTTTGAAAGTTGTTTATGATGATACCATCTATCTTTTCATACTTGTGAAAATCTTAATAAAACAGAAAATGGATACAATTCAATGGATATCAATCAACAAAGAGGTAAGAAGATGTAGGCTATAAGAACATGTTGAAGGCTAGCTGTATTGGGTGCAAATGACTGAACTGCTCACTTTTGTGTCTATGTCTGCAGGTATACAAAGGTATGTCAATTGGTATTGGTATGTTATGCAGAGCACATTTACCATCCTCCCTTAATGAACTTCTTCAATTAATATCCCACAGTCCTCTACATTATGAACAAGGTATGTGTATGATAACCACAGTTTTTTAAAATTCACATTTACAACAAACCAAGTTATGAATACTGTCATGTATGAATACTGTAATGTTTTGTTAATCATCTGTATAATTACAATTTGTTTGGATTCACAGACTTCACCCTCCCTACACCTCTGATGAATATAACAGGAAACCTGTTCGATCACCATGCACTGCAAAATCATTCTGGCTATGGATACGGAGAACATCAACACATTAATATCAACAAGCCCTTGGACTGGGAGTATACCTCATATTTCGATTTATTTATTCTGCTTTGCCACTAAAATCATAATAAACACTGGCAACTAAAATATTGTGATATTGTTATGCATATTATTATTATTGACTGGAACAGATTGAAAAAATCACTGAAGCTGGAGTCTTATATCTCCCTCTCTACCTTTAAGCATCAGCTGTCAGAGCAGCTTACCGATCACTGTACCTGTACACAGCCCATCTGTAAATATCACAACCAATTACCTCATCCCCATATTGTCATTTTTTTGTTGTTGCTCTTTTGCACCCCAGCATCTCTACTTGCACATCATCATCTGCACATCTATCACTCCAGTGTTAATGCTAAATTGTAATTATTTTGCCACTATGGCCTATTTATTGCCTTTCCTCCATAATCTTACTACATTTGCACACACTGTACATAGATTTTTCTATTGTGTTATTGACTGTACGTTTGTTTATCCCATGTGTAACTCTGTGTTGTTGTTTTTGTCGCACTGCTTTGCTTGGCCAGGTCACAGTTGTAAATGAGAACTTGTTCTCAACTAGCCTACCTGGTTAAATAAAGGTGAAATAAAATAAATAAGTACAAAAAATAAACAAATTGTACGCCGCCCTATGGGACTCCCAATCATGGCCGTATGTGATACAGCCTGGATTCAAACCAGGGACTGTAGTGACACCTCTTGCACTAAGATGCAGTACCCTTGACCACTACGCCACTTGGGAGCCTGAATGTTCTATATCCTCAGTCTGTGGTAAAGCTCAGCATGTATCTGCTGCTGGTCTTTGTGGCCCCCAGCCTGGCACAGTGACTCTTTCTCCGCAGACTATATCCAGGGATCACCCTCTTGGGAGCCCTGCTTTGTAGTTGTCATCCATGACCCTCTGAGACATTCCAACCCCGACCTCTTCACCTGGTGTGGATGATTTACACATCCAGATAGGCCACAACAACCACAATTCAGATTACACCTCTGATGTTTCCTGTCTCGAGGGGACTATACGGCAGTAGGGTTGTGACTCTCCTCCACAACTCACAGACCATAAGGCTAGTGGGTACAGTCCAGTACATTACTGGGGCCAAGCTTCCCGCCATCCAGGACCTCTATACCAGGAGGTGTCAGAGGAAGGCCCTAAAAAGGGTCAAAGACTCCAGCCACCCTAGTAATAGACTGTTCTCTCTGCTACCACACGGCAAGCGGTACCGGAGTCCAAAAGGCTTCTTAACAGCTTCTACCCCCAAGCCATAAAACTCCTGAACAGCTAATCAAATAGCTACCCAGACTATTTGCATTGCCCACCCCCGCTTTTACGCTGCTGCTACTCTGTTTATTATCTATGCATAGTCACTTTAACTCTCCCTACATGTACATATTACCTCAATTACCTCGACTAACCTGTTCCCCTGCACATTGACTCTGTACCGAGTTCCCTCTGTATATAGCCTCGCTATTGTTATTTTTCTGCTGCTCTTTAAATACATTTTTTACTTATCTATTTTTTACTTAACACTTATATTTCTTAAAACTGCATTGTTGGTTAAGGGCTTGTAAGTAAGCATTTCACTGTAAGGTTGTACCTGTTGTATTCGGTGCATGTGACAAATAACATTTTTTTATATTTTGAATGCTAGACTTGAAAGAAGTATAGGTACGCCTATCATCAATATTCCTTCTGGTTTCTGTATGCATACAGAATTTCTTTATACTCCCAAGTTAACTAGATGTAAACCAATTCTGACAGATGCCATGTGCTGCCCCTTCCCCCAGCATATTAGTGTCAACTTGACACCTCAAAAAAGCAAATTTTCCATTTAAATGTCTCTGCTATCATAAACCAAGCATGTTCTGTAACACAATCCTTGTCACCTTTTTCTAGATAGATCCGACCCACTTGGTTAGGTCTGAACACAGTCAGGGGAAGCAGGAATCTGATTTGCTGCTTTCCTTCTTGCATTTGCACACATTTTTATGAGATCAAAGGAAAACTGACAGTCATTGGCTTCAAGTCAGCGCAGTCCACTTTTCCACAGAATCTCAATGACTATTCAAACTCAAAAGTAATTAAAGGTGTCATACATACTAAGTTCAAAATATATTGGAAGTGTTCACTAAATGTTCAATAAAAAACTCTTTGACCCAGCAATACGCATCATAAAGTGTGCAGAGAAGAAATGCAATGCAGTCAAAAGAAGAATTTCTAAAACCGCTTGTCTTGTAACGCTCTGCCATGAAGCCTTCAGTGATATAGAAAGAAGGACCCCATACATTTTTGTGTAAAAGTCTACGGGGAAAAGGAGGTCTCTAAAGAGGTTCTCTAAAAGAGTCACTAAAGGGGGGTCTTTAAATAGGGTCTCTAAATAGGGTCTCTAAAGGAGGTCTCTAAATAGGGTCTCTAAAGGGGTCTCTTAACTCAATCATAAGACGTCAGCTGGTGAGGTCAAATAAGGTTCGTAATTGCCCTAGTTCTCCTGGCCATTAGGTCATGCGGTATCCTGTGACAAGATTATAGTATATATGTCAAATGTTCAACGTTGGCAATATCCTTTGACTTTAATTAAAGGGCACTGAGTGTATGCCACAGTAGATTCCCTAACTGTCTACTTAGCAAAATGACTCCTCTGAAACATTTAAATGGCTGGGCCCCATCTGAATTAAAACACTGATGGCACAATCCGTCAATTGAATTTCTGCTACAGATGTAATGGCACTTATAAACATTTTATTGATTGTTTGTAACAGGTTGTAGTATAGAGGCTATTCATTCAATCTCCATTGCCAGTCCTTAAATGAATGCAAGCAAAGGCGTGGGTGGATGTCTTCTTCTGGTTTGCCAATTCCAGACAAGGAACTCCAGATATTTTTATTGCACGATGTTCTTTACACGAGTGAGTCTTGAATGACAACCCTGAAAGGGACACTCCACTTCTAGTCGAGATGGGGTCTGTCCTGTTGGATGCACAGCCCTCTGGAGCCGGACCTAAGCAAGCCAGTAAATCTTGTCCCATCTGATGGTTTACCCCATGTCTTCGATGCTAGCAAAATAAACAAACTGCTGTAGGTCTGCAGAAACGTGAGATCAGGCTGAGGGCAGAGCAGAGAGAGAAAAAGCTCAAGCATGCCGGGGGGGGGGGAAGAGGAATGCTGAGAGAAATCTCACAGATCAAATTTCAGGAACCTGGCGAACAAGAAACTAAGAAGCAATCCTGAAATGAAACTCTAAAGTCAAATGAAATCCACAAGGGTTTGGAGGTCGCAGAAAATGTTATACTACATTTAGGCTTTTTAGTCAATTATTTGTGTAAAAATGTTCAATTCTGGAAAACAGACCCCCAACTCAAATATGTTTTGGTTGGTCCAACAGTAGAGTGATTACGTTATAAGTCGGTATCCGTCGTGTGGGAGATATTGTGAGTGGGGTATGGGGCTATTTTTCACCTGTACACATTTTTCCCTGACCCCTGTAGTGAATTATTCAGTTTGATAAATGAGCATGTCATCTATGTACATCTGGAAGTGAGTAGCAGGACACATAGACAGCAGATAATAAATGGACAATGAAGGGAGCACCAAGACAACCAGTGACCCGTAACAGACCCTCCTGAGCCTTTAAAATGTAACGGATAAACCAAGTCCATGGTCATGCCATTGCTTACAGAGCTCCGGTTAGATGGCAATGGTGAAGAACAATGAACACGGATAATTGTTTGGAACAAACGTGCCGTGTGCTTGTTATTTCCCCATCTTGGTTTGAAGCACAGTGCAAATCTTCTGATGGTTGATTTTAAGGAGGACTACTTTTTGTACTTGACAGAAAAGAGTCATAACCACTACTACAATATACTGTAGTAGTGTTATGTAGTAGTGGCCCAAAACCAGTCACTGCCGCAAACCTGTGGAAGGTTAGTTTGGCTCCATGTGGCTCTAGCTTGCTCTAATTACTACAGGATCAAAGGAGAGAAGAAGCTCTTCATCCCCATTAATGGATTCAAACAAACATTTGCAACAGACAGCAATGACACCATGTGCGGACATCATCACACCATCATCACACTGCACTTTAATGAAGATGAATATTACTACTCCACCTGTGTTTGGATATTTTTGGGAGGAATTTTTAATAAAGTTTTATTCAAATGAGGTTGATAAATCCTCTGTCTTTAAATCAGAGGCGTCATGCAGAAATAGACCAAGCCTTTCCTGGCTGGGCGATGGGAGTTTCCTGTTTCTGCTCTCACTGGTCCCTGACCGTTACCACATAGGACTGGGGTTGAACTTCGGAAAAGCTCCCCACAGTTCTAAACAATCGAGAACCAAATGTCAGGGCTTCATATTCCTGAGATGGGAAAAGTGGTGATTATAATGTCAAATGTATCTCCCTTTATATGAGTTGTGGTATTGCAGAGGAATGCAGATGATACTGTACAGTGTATCCTGTTGCCTGCCAGTAACCTTTCTGAGCATCCTTAGTGATACTGCGGCTTTGTGTCCTGAACTCTGTTCTACAAAAACACAATACAGTTCCTCATTCTATGTTCTCATCAACAGCCCTTCTTAGTTGCTACTACCCAATAAGAAATGCACAATGTGTGGCTGTGTATGTTTCCTTACTATTTGAACAATTTGTTGATAACAAATTCATGCAATAGTACTTCAATAGGACTCTCATCATTCAAAGAACATCCCTGGAGCCAAATCTGGCGACCATTGTAGGCCTATTTCCTGTTGTGACCTTTCACATAAATGTGTTTCATTGACAAAAACCCGACATAATATGCTCCCTTCCCTTGCAGTTTCCATGACTAATATGTGAGGATATGATGGTGATTTAAAGAAACGCTATCGAAGTAGAATCTTAGTACTTGTTCTTGGCTTGGCAGATATTTGTTGGTATACAACTGTGATAGATTGGTTTGATTAAATGTGCACAATGTGATCTGTGCATTTGATGATATCAGGCTTAGTTTTAAGTTAATGACTTTAAATGGCCTTGTTTTGATGCCATGAAGGGTAGTGTACTGTGTAGTGTACCATCACTCATTGAACCAATATGAGTGCTTCATTACAGTCAAGCACTTAGGGAGTGAACGCTATATACGGATTACATGGAGAAAATCGAACCACTCTACACCTGTTGTATTCGGCGCATGTGACAAATACACAATTTGATTTGATTTGGAAAAGGTAGGCCTATGGCATAGCCCCTCATTTTGAGTTTTTTTTAATGATTTTATGGGGGTGCAATTTTAGCCTATAGGCTATAGATTGCATGACCCATCGGAGAATCAGAGATGAGGGGCGGCATCGGGCACACATCGATATATAGTCTAATAAGCAACTAATTGTAAAACACTGAGAAATATTGAAATTGCATCAATAACAATTACATGACCCTCCCCTGGACTTGACTTTAAAAATATAATACAATGGGATCTATTCCTGGATGCTGATTGGTTAAAACCGCATTCCAGCCGGCTATTATAAACTGTTTACCAACTTAAATAGAGCAGTAAAAATAACAGTTTTGTCATACCCGAGGTATAAGGTCTGAAATTCCACAGCTGTCAGCCTATCAGTATTCAGGGCTTGAACCATACAGTTTAAAATCCTAAAATTAAATCTATGACGTTGAAATGCCTATTTACTCTGTTCTATATCACTCTGGCATCATTTGTATGGCTAAATACAAAGAAATGTCAACAGAAAACTGGTAAAACAAAATTAAATGCGGACAGTTTGCAGTCTTTCCAGCTTCAGTTTGAAGTGATTGTGTTAGTTGTGTTGTTGGCTAACTCCTCTGAACAACAGTGTCGTGATGAGCGCATGTTCTACGCCAGGCGAAATAGCGCATCATTAGCTCATTGTTAAAAATCAAAACAAATGATATTGGTCACATACACACACGGTTAACAGATGTTATTGCGAGTGTAGCAAAATGCTTATGGGTGTATCCAAATAAATGTCACTAGAAAACAGCTCAAACATACGCAAATGCAGATTCTTTGCTGTTATTCTGGCTGCACTGTTTGACGTGACTGTAAATTTGCAGCAGTTGGCTGGCTAGCAACCAGGGGATAAGGACGTTGCCAGCCAGTATGGCCATGGTACATTTAGTAGGAACAACTGGGTCGCATACATAGATACAGAACAAGAAGACTTAATGACTGGGTAGTGTCTCTGGCAACCTAAACGACAGAACAAACGACCAGTCGGCTTGGGTAGCAACCTTAGATGTCTGTCGGGACTATATCTTGTGGAAGAATGAAATAGTATGAATAAATTAATCAAAATATATATTTGTATTAAAATATGTCAATCATTATTTGATTGTGTTGGTAACTCGTTGTATAAAAGTGATTATGCCCTCGAAGCTGGTGTTTGGAGGATATATTGGCACGGTTTGCCGGCCCGAGAGAAACACCCGTGCCAATATATCCCCAAAACACCGGGTTCTCTGGCATTATCACTTAACTAAACCCTCCATTTGACTGAAATTGAAAAAGCATTTCAATTTCCTCAAAGTAACCATTCTGTAAATGTCGATCCTTCACTTATTGATGTCACATGGCAATGTTTGGATTGCTGGTGAAAAGGTGAGTACTTGTCCAACATCGGAGACTGATGTCTGGAGAGTAACTATAGGCCTATGGAATTCCAATTCATCATTGACTGAAACTTCGTTATTGTATCTTCAACTACAAATTGTATTATCTAAATGCATAAAACTCTTGTCTTTAAATTATTCTGAATGAGGTTTCATGCATAGCCAACTGGTCAGCATTAGCTCTAGTCAGAATGTACACACACCAGAGAAAGCCCATTATCCGCATCAGGTCCAACTCCCACGCAGAAACGCAGTTCATTTGCACTGAGGCTGGGACATTGGGACATTCCACTGTTTCGCTGTTTGGTTCCAGGGTGAGGTCTCCCGCCCCAACGAGAGAATTGACTTTGGAAAAACGGAATAGACGGAAATACTGAAGTAACCGACTGGTTCATATTTCTATATTCATGGGAAAAGCGTGGCAACAACAGATGTACCCCCAGTACTCGTATTACTACCCCCAATACCTGCAAGCGAAGGTAAAGTAAAACAGTGTTCTATGTACTTGAAAAGTAGCTACATTGTAAAATGATCAATGCGCGGTTAGATTCGACAATTGATAAGAAAATGTTCTTCATCATCTGCCCCGATTATTGTACTCTAGTTTGTCTGTAAGATTTCTTGTTCGTTAGGGTTATGTTTATGTAATTTGAAACGCATATTCAGGAAAATATGTTGAGATGACTATGACTTGAAGCACAAATGAATGCTGTCGGCTATTTAGTGCATCTCAACACCTGTCAAACTCTTCTGACATACATATTTGTTGTTACTATTTATTACTATTGACTTGGATCATTTAGATTCACATTGGCCAGATTGTGGCTCTCCAGGGTTAGCTAATAGAAAGGACATTCAATTTATAGGATTACTGTTATTACCAAATCCCTTCAACACTGCCATGTATAATTAAAGGTGCAGTGCAGTCAACAACGTGAATTTCTTGTGTTTTATCTATATTTCCACACTATGAGGTTGGAATAATACTGTGAAACTGTGAAAATTGTGATAATGCCCTTTTAGTTTAAGAGACCGTTTTTGTTAGATGGTTTTGGCCTGCCTGGTGACATCACCAGGCAGTAAATTAGTTAATAGACCAATAAGAAAGCGAGTTCCAAACCTCACTGCCAATAACATCTAGTTTTCAGTATTCCCCTCCCCACTCCAAGACAGTCCGAGCAAAATCCTTGCTTAAGAAATGGGTCTATGCTAAGAAGCTATTTTTGGTTTCTTTTTGACCATTTTAATTGAAAACAATCACAGTAAGGTACTTAATTGTTACCCAGAAATGATTGGATATTGAGATTTAAAAAACGCTGCATTGGACCTTTAAGTATTATATCAAGATACACCCAATTTATTCAACTATTATGAATTGTGTATGTAGTATTTGATATTCTATTTTGTATTTATTCATGGTCATAAGAGCGCAAGTCAGGTTTCATAGAATTCTTTATAGCATCATTAATACATTTTGTGTTGAAAGTCAGAGGGCATATGGGGTCAACTGACAGTCCTCAGTTGACTTAAAGGCATCTCGTATGATCATCAAGAGGCTCCTACAGAATACTTTGCATCACTTAGTCTCCATACATGTTTAATCAGCTTGGCTGCCTATTAAATGACAAGGTCCCAGAGCTCCAGCCCTGTAGGCTACTTAGTATGCAACTGTAAAATGAGGATATGTTTTCAAACAGGGATAGACATCTAAGTGTGTCGATCCAATGAAAAGGACATTAAACAGGATTTTAGAATGACATTGTGTTAGCAACACAGCCTATTATAGCTGTGTTATGAATGCATGGGCTGTTTATTTACCAATTGGATATAATTTGAAGTAAAAATAAGTGATACTAGCAAGAGCAGGTTACGGGTTTCTCTTTTCTTTGAAGATATCACCTGAAGAGAAAGTATTAGCTTATTTGCCAAAGTTAGTCAACATATCACCTGCATTCACAGCTGCTGGTCATTTAGTCATAAAATGCTTCCTTAACTCATATTCCTACTGATGTCCAATATTCCTCAGTGTTTGTTCCTTCTAATCCCATTCTTCCATTGACTAAAGACTCATTCTTTGAATTTGATTCAAGAATAGGGCCATTCATTTGATTTCCGCATGGAAAGGGATGTGGCCCCATTCACTTTGTTTTATGACACACCAGATATGTGTGGGGTGGCCTTAATACAGAAATGGCTTGTCCACTTCAAACAGGGCCCTGCTTTGTGGATAACTGACATGGTGGTTTACATTATCACTGTCCTGCTGTGTCCTTCTGGCCTCTTTGCTGGGATCCAAATGAAATGACTCTGTTATTGTCTTATTGCGGGGGCCTGGCACAGATTTCTCTCCATGGCTGTAAACACGCCGTCTATTTAGGTGTGTATCTGATGTTTGAAGCATTTAACACTTAGTGACATTCTATGGTCTTTTTTTGTGATATTAATTTTGTATAGAAGAGCTGTAATCACATTCAGTCAGTGCATAAATATTGCATTATTCATTGTTCGGGTTCTTGTTTACTGTCAATTTGTTATGAGATACTGTCACAGGAATGAAAAGCATTGACAAAGCACAGAAAATTGGAGCATGTTTTTTGATGCAACTTTCTGTCTCGGCAGGAGACCAGCTACCGTACTGTGATTGAGGAATTCAAGTGGCGCAGAACAGGCTGCTTTTAAGTTAATAACCGAGTACTTGAACACTGGTGTCAGTGCAAGTGACATCTATCTATGTGAGTGATCCAGTATTGGATTGAACAGCTAGACTAGGGGGTCACAGATTTGCAGTTGAAACAACCGATGGTCCTGACTGCTGAAAAAGTGTTTACATTGACGTAAATAAGCTTTAACAAGTTTAATCACGGTTCAAATCCTCACAGCTCCCAGTCCTGAAATAAGTAAAAATCGATCTTATTTGTTGTCAACACAAGCCTTTAATCAAGGAAGAGTGAACACATTAACTGCCATCGGACATTACATACAGAGACTGTGAACAATGGCATTATGCTGAGCCTGAAAAAGCCCTATACAATGTTTACAATAAAGTTTGGAGAGTTGCCTGGCAGCGGAATGTATACAATTGAACAGCACAGAGGTGCTGCTCTTTATGTTGGCGCAGGGCTGAAAGAGCACCCATTGTGCTCCTATGATTCTCATTCTTGGCGACTTTTGACATGAGCAAAATGATGGCCTACCCAGTGCACAGTAAAACCCACCCTGCTGTTGAGTCTCTCTCTGCCAAGAGGCTCTCATAAAAAGAGAGAATACATTGACAAGTCTCATCAGGGTTAGAAAGGTTTCAATGGTGACACGTGGGCCATAAAGGTAATCATGTCTTATTCATTGATTCTCGTGTAAATAATGTAAATGAGTATGCAACTAAATAAAGCAACAACGGTTATAATATCAATTGTAATGTAGCAGGAATATTGCAATCTATGTTGTTGATTTTTACTTTGCAAAGACAATTATTATGGAGGCAGAGCGTAGTCGGGGTTGAACAAACGTACATTTTCACTTCTCATCAAGGCCCTTATTATCTTTTTTCATGAGAACATGTCTTATTTATGAGGAAAACCAATAAACATCTCGTATCAGGCTATTTCATCGATAAATAATTCATGAAAGGGGAAATTGATTATGAAAGACGGGGAATAGGAAAGATTATTGAAAATGAGTGAATGTCAATCATGTATTTTCTAGCAATACAGATATTAATTATTTCTGCTTATAATCAACTGAATATCAGATAATGAATGTGGGTTAGTCAATGTTCACTATTTGCTTTCAAAGTAAAACAATAAATAACAAAGGTCTATTTTGTGGCCACGATAGTATGAAATGAAAATATATATATTTTTCCCATTTGGAATAAATTGCATGCTCTACATTAAGTCATTGCTAAGTTTTGGGCACTAGATGAAACGTCCTTAGTATTCTTACAAACATTCTTCAAATATGAATGTCTCTTTCACCATTAACGCATAGAAAAAACGTGACAAGTGAGTTTGCAATGTTCTATTACAACCCCTCTCAACTGACCAACAATTAAGCCAAAGCTCTCTGATTGAGCAATGTGCTGTTGACAGCAAAACATCAGTGTTTGATATTCTATCCCCCTGTGCTGTAAGTCAAACATAGATCACTTGCCACATGATCACATCCCTTTGGTGCTGACATCACATGACCAGTGAGTGCTGGAGACAGATGGGCAGAGTGCTGTCTGTCATGGGGATCTACAGTGCAGCATGTTAACTCTGTCCTGTCCAAGCTCCTCTCTGTTTATTGTTGAAAAACTGTCTGCAAAGCAGACTTCTGGCAAAACTAAGACTGATTTACATTTTTATTATGAGGAATTTGTGTAGTTTTAGTGCTGTTTTTCTAAAGTAAAAGTTTGTGTTACAAGACGAACATTATCATGAGTGTAGCATCCACTCTAAAAAGCTTTTATTGAATTGTCTCTGCAATTTGATACACCTGATGGCCTGCAGAGTCTCCTTTAAGACTAATCGAATGTAATACTTTGATAATGTTTTGTGTGAGATTTCCTAACTGACTTATCATATTATTATTTTAATTTGATGAATTTGGAAGTATGGAAAGGCTTTCCATTCATCTACTCTCAATCTTGGATAATGAGAACTTTAGGTTGAGCTTTCCTACTCCACCCCCATGCCTTTATCGTTTGTCTTCCTGTGTGTGACACACACACACACGTTTGTCTTTGTGGTTTACTTGTTTCCACCCTAACGCGCTGGGAGTCGTCGAAAATGATTCTGTCGCTGCCTCAGTGGGGCTTTGGCCCCCTAACTCACCCCTTCCATCCAGGCAGGAAGGTAAATATACAGAGCTGTTTGTAAAGACTTCCTGGTACTGCTGGGACTCTCTTTCCTCCACTTGAATTTCAGGGTTCCGTGGTATTGCTGGATCTCATTCTGAGCGAGCTAACGGAGAGGAAGGAAATGGATGGGAGAGAGATGTGAGCCTTTCAGAGGAAGTATTGTTGTGTTAAACCTTATAGCTGCTCTTAGGCTCGAGAAAAACGGAGGGCAGTCTTATGGTTCTCTGTGCTGTGAGTGCCTGATTCCTTTTAACTGACGAAGTAGCTGATTTCCTTACCATCAAAGGGTGTTGCAGGCTAATGTATACCGTTCCCATAAATGTGCATGTACACTGTAATGGTGTGTATAGTTGTCATCTATTAGTCAAGCTGCTAGATTCTGTGTAAGAGCCCTGGTGTCTGTAGGGTTTGATCTGGCATAGAGCCAGAACGAAATTGAAAGGTATGCACTGCGTGGGAGGGGCCTGCTTCCTGATCATTTGTTTGTTCTGCCGATTCAGCAGAGACAGCTGTATCATGTCAAAACAGCATGCTTAAAAGAACTGATTTGTGGCCGTGTGAGATCGGATCTCACCGCAGGCTTTTCTGTGATTGTAGGTTCACTCATAGGTGAGATGTTTGTCATACCTCATGAAAACAGAAAGACTTGCTCTGAGTCCGTAGAGCAGCAGCTCAAATCTTTAGTTTTATTTCATTGTCAGTATCAATTCCTAAAGAAAATAATAAATTAAGTTTCAGGTAAATAAATGCATTCACAAGAAATAACAATTGCAGTTGGCTATATGTTATGTAATAACTTTGAAAGCTGTAGACCAGTGAAGGCTCCTCAGAGGAGGAAGGGAGGACCATCCTCCTCAGTGAATTTCATAAAAATAAAAAGTTAAACATTTCAACAGTTTTCCTTTTTAGATAAAACTATACAAAATATATTCAGGTCACCAAATAATGTATTGAAACATACTGCTTTGCAATTAAGGTCTACAGTAGCCTCAACAGCGCTCTGTAGCGTAGCACCATGGTGTAGCCAGAGGACAGCTAGCTTCCGTCCTCTTCTGGGTACATTGACTTCAATACAAAACCGAGGAGGGTCATGGTTCTCACCCCCTTCCGTAGACTTACACAGTAATTATGACAACTTCTGAAAGACATCATCCAACCTATCAGAGCTCTTGCAGCATGAACTAACATGTTGTCCACCCAATCAAAGGATCAGAGGATGAATCTAGTACTGAAAGCATAAGGTACAGTTAGCTAGCACTGCAGTGCATGAAATGTGGAGAATAGTAGACTCAAAGATAGAGAAAGACAATAGTTTTGAACAAATTAAATTCCTTCAAAAATAAAGGAGAAGCAAGAGATAGAGAGAGATCTTTCTTCATTTTTTTTCACTTTCACTTACTTAGTTAGCTAGCAAATGCAGCTAGCTAGTTTAGCCTTCTCAAACACCTGGCTCAAACAGAGGTATGTTAGCTAGCTGGATATCCAACACGGGAACTCTTCCAAGTCAAAGTAAGCTTTTGGTTATACAAATTTATTGCCACAGGGGCCCACCGGTGTAACTGCTAACCCGTGTACTACACTGTACTGCATGATTGTAGCGGGTTTACTAACACGTTAGTTATATTAGCTATGTTGACTATGATGTTACTCTAGCTAATATGGTGAGCTAGCTGCGGTTATGATACACTATACAGTATATACAAAACAGTGTGGACACCACTTCAAATTTTTGAATTTGGCTATTTCAGCCAAACCCGTTGCTGACAGGTGTATAAAATCAAGCACAAAGTCATACAATCTCCATAGAGAAACATTGGCAGTAGAATGGCCTTACTGAAGAGCTCAGTGACTTTCAACATGGCACCTTCATAGGAGTCCACCATTCCAACAAGTCAGTTCGTTGAATTTCTTCCCTGCTAGAGCTTCCCCGGTCAACAGTGAGTGCTGTTATTGTAAAGTGGAAAAGTCTAGGAGGAACAACGGCTCAGCCGTTGTCTGTCATCGGTTGCAACACTCACTACCGAGTTCCAAACTGCCTGTTGAAGCAACATCAGCACAAGAACTGTTCGTCGGGAGCTTCATGAAATGGGTTTCCATGGCCGAGCAGCCGCACACAAGCCTAAGCGCAATGCCAAGCGTCGGGTGGAGTGGTGTCGGGTGGACTCAGGAGCACTGGAAATGCGTTCTCTGGAGTGATGAATCACGCTTCACCATCTGGCAGACTGATGAACGAATCTGAGTTTGATGGATGCCAGGTGAACGCTACAGTTGAAGTCGGAAGTTTGCATACACCTTAGCAAAATACATTTAAACTCAGTTTTTCACAATTCCTGACATTTAATCTTAGTAAAAATTCCCTGTCTTGGGCCAGTTAGTATCACCACTTTATTTTAAGAATGTGAAATGTCAGAATGATAGTAGAGAGAATGATTTATTTCAGCTTTTATTTCTTTCATCACATTCCGAGTGGGTCAGAAGTTTACATACACTCACTTAGTATTTGGTAGCATTGCCTTTAAATTGTTTAACTTCGGTCAAACATTTTGGGTAGCCTTCCACAAGCTTCCCACAATAAGTTGGGTGAATTTTGGCCCATTCCTCCTGACAGAGCTGGTGTTACCTAGTCAGGTTTGTAGGCCTCCTTGCTCACACACACTTTTTCAGTTCTGCCCACACGTTGTCTATAGGATTGAGGTTAGGGCTTTGTGATGGCCACTCCAATACCTTGACTTTGTTGTCCTTAAGCCATTTTGCCACAACTTTGGAAGTATGCTTGGGGTCATTGTCCATTTGGAAGACCCATTTGCAACCAAGCTTTAACTTCCTGACTGATGTCTTGAGATGTTGCTTCAATATATCCACATAATTTTCCTGCCTCATGATGCCACCAATTTTGTAAAGTGCATCAGCCCCTCCTGCAGCAAAGCACCCCCACAACATGATGCTGCCACCCCCGTGCTTCACGGTTGGGATGGTTAACTTCGGCTTGCAAGCCTCTCCCTTTTTCCTCCAAACATAACAATGGTCATTATGGCCAAACAGTTCTATTTTTGTTTCATCAGACCAGAGGACATTTCTACAAAAAGTAGGATCTTTGTCCCCATGTGCAGTTGTAAACTGTAGTCTGTCTTTTTTATGGTGGTTTTGGAGCAGTGGCTTCTTCCTTGCTGAGCGGTCTTGCAGGTTATGTCGATATAGGACTCATTTTACTGTGGATATAGATACTTTTGTACCTGTTTCCTCCAGCATCTTCACAAGGTCCTTTGCTGTTGTTCTGGGATTGATTTGCACTTTTCACACCAAAGTACGTTGATCTCTAGGAGACAGAACGCATCTCCTTCCTGAGCGGTATGACGGCTGCGTGGTCCCATGGTGTTTATACTTGCGTACTATTGTTTGTACAGATGAACGTGGTACCTTCAGGCATTTGGAAATTGCTCCCAAGGATGAACCAGACTTGTAGAGGTCTACAACTTTTTTCTGAGGTCTTGGCTGATTTCTTTTGATTTTCCCATGATGTCAAGCAAAGAGGCACTGAGTTTGAAGGTAGGCCTTGAAATACACCCACAGGTACACCTCCATTTGACTCAAACGATATCAATTAGCCTATCAGAAGCTTCTAAAGCCATGACATCATTTTCTGGAATATTCCAAGCTGTTTAAAGGCACAGTCAACTCCGTGTATGTAAACTTCTGACCCACTGGAATTGTGATACAGTGAATTATAAGCTAAATAATCTGTCTGTAAACAATTGTTGGAAAGATTACTTGTGTCATGCACAAGTAGATGCCGTAACCAACTTGCCAAAACTATAGTTTGTTAACAAGAAATTTGTGGAGTGGTTGAAAAACAAGTTTTAATGACTCCAACCTAAGTGTATGTAAACTTCCGACTTCAACTGTACCTGACTCAATGCATAGTGCCAACTGTAAAGTTTGGCGGAGGAGAAAAAATGGTCTGGGTCTGTTTTTCATGGTTCGAGCTAGGCCCCTTAGTTTCAGTGAAGGGAAATCTTAACTCTAAAGCATACAATGACATTCTAGATTATTCTGTGCTTCCAACTTTGTGGCAACAGTTTGGGGAAGGCCCTTTCCTGTTTCAGCATGACAATGCCCCAGGGCACCAAGTGAGGTCTATACAGAAATGGTTTGTCGAGTACGGTGTGGAAGAACTTGACTGGCCTGCACAGAGCCCTGACCTCAATCCCATCAAACACCTTGGGGATGAATTTCAACCTCATATGTAGAGAACATTTTAGTATCATGTAGTAGCCTAAACCTGTCAATGTTAAACTTGGTGAATGGATTATGAATGACAGTCATCCAATATTTATTTTATTTTACTAGGCAAGTCAGTTAAGAACAAATTCTTATTTTCAATGACGGCCTAGGAACAGTGGGTTAACTGCCTGTTCAGAGACAGAACGACAGATTTGTACCTTGTCAGCTCGGGGATTTGAACTTGCAACCTTCCGGTTACTAGTCCAACACTCTAACCACTAGGCTACCCTGCCGACAATATGCTGTAATAGAAATAAGGCATTGCTCATAAAAAAAATGTGTCCTCAATAATCTTAAAACGTCAGCGACCGCTACTGCAGTAGACATACAGTACCAGTCAAAAGTTTGGACACACCTACTCATGCCAGGGTTTTTATTGATTTTTTACTCTTTTCTACATTGTAGAATCATAGTGAAGACATCACAACTATGAAATAACACATATGGAATCATGTAGTAACTAAAAAAGTGTTGAACAAATCCAAATATATTTTATATTTGAGATTCTTCAAAGTAGCCACCTTTTGCCTTGATGACAGCTTTGCACACTCGTGGCATTCTATCAACCAGCTTCATGAGGTAGTCACCTGTAATGCATTTCAATTACAGGTGTGCCTTGTTAAAATTTAATTTGTGGAATTTCTTTCCTTCTTAATGTGTTTGAGCCAATCAGTTGTGTTGTGACAAAGATAGCCATATTTGGTAAAAGACCAAGTCCATATTATGGCAAGAACAGCTCAAATAAGCAAAGAGAAATGACAGTCCATCATTACTTTAAGACATGAAGGTCAGTCAATCTGGAAAATTTCAAGGACTTTTAAAGTTTCTTCAAGCGCAGTTGCAAAAACCATGAAACGCTATGATGAAACTGGCTCTCATGAGGACCGCCACAGGAATGGAAGACCCAGAGTTACCTCTGCTGCAGAGGATAAGTTAATTAGAGCTAACCTCAGATTGCAGCCCAAATAAATACTTCACAGAGTTCAAGTCACAGACACATATCAACATCAATTGTTCAGAGGAGACTGTGAATCAGGCCATCATTGTCGAATTGCTGCAAAGAAACCACTACTAAAAGACACCAATAAGAAGAACAGACTTACCGGTGGAAATCTGTCGTTTAATCTGATGAGTCCAAATTTCAGATTTTTGGTTCCAACCGCCTTGTCTTTATGAGACACAGAGTAGGTGAACAGATTAACTCGGCATGTGTGGTTCACACTGTGAAGCATGGAGGAGGAGGTGGGATGGTGTGGGGATACTTTGCTGGTGACATTGTCTGTGATTTATTTAGAATTCAAGGCACACTTAACCAGCATGGCTACCACAGCATTCTGCAGCGATACACCATCCCATCTGGTTTGCGCTTAGTGGGACTATCATTTGTCTTTCAACATGACAATGACCCAACACACCTCAAGGCTGTGTAAGAGCAATTTGACTAAGATGACTTGTCCCCCAATATCACCCGAACTCAACCAAATTGAGATGGTTTGGGATGAGTTGGACCGCAGAGTGAAGGAAAAGCAGCCAACAAGTGCTCAGTATATGTGGGAACTCCTTCAAGACTGTTGGAAAAGCATTCCTCATGAAGCTTGCTGAGAGAATGCCAAGAGTGTACAAAGCTGTCATCAAGGCAAAGGGTGGATACTTTAAATAATCTAAAATATTAAATATATTTTGATTTGTTTAACACCTTTTTGTTTACTACATGATTCCATATGTGTTATTTCATAGTTTTGATGTCTTCACTATTATCCTACAATGTAGAAAATAGTGTGTCCAAACTTTTGATTCCTATATAAAGGGATAGTTCCACTGACTATCACGCTCCCCACCCTGGTCCCCTTTCACTCAGTGACCTCCACAGAGTGCTGATTCAGGTCTTTCTGTTCCCTTTAACTGTGACCTATTTGCATCTAATGGTGGCTGAAATGGCCTCCCAATATGCTCTATATATATGACTAAATCTGTAGTGTCTTTTAGGAAAACATTTTAGAAAACCATTTGACAACCTCAAAAAATGCAACTAGGAAAAAACAGGTAGGAAAGATTCATTGGAGCTTTTAGTAAATCACCTCTATTGTTCAGGTTTAAAGTGAGCCCATGCTGAAACCAAAAGGAAACATTTTACTGGGATTGGCTTTTCGTTTTTTTGGCTGATTTGGTTTTAGACCAATTTTGACATTGCTCTGTTTGCAGTGGTCAAAAGACCAGATGTTGCATAATCTTATTAGCAGTTGGTTCAAAGCCCCTGACAGAAAATGCATGATGAGGGTGAGCTCTGACACTGTGCCTAGTGGGTAAATAACTACCACTCTACCCCCACATGGAATTACATTGAGAGTTGCTGATGCTATGATGACCAATAGATTTACTTAAAGACAGGAAATGCAGCTTGGAGAAGGAGAGTGAAATCTGTAAAGGATGACAACACGCTAGGTGAAAAGAAAGAGCATGGCGGAACAAGAAATAGGTCAAAAATGTAACCACAAAGGCAACGACCACTGAAGGTCAGCAGGAATTCACATTCTGACTTCACCACCACTGTTGGTTTTCCAATCAGAGACTGAGACTGGCAGGTGAATGGGTTTCGATTTATAGCCTAGTGCTGCCTCTGAGTGTATGTTTTGCTATAATAAAAACCTGGGTCACCCTTTCACTTACAATTTCGGATCTCTGCTGAAGAGTGGCTCGATCCTTACTGTTGCGTGCAGTCTCTTTGCACATTTACTCCACATCTGTGAAAATTGAAAACATTTTCAATTGGTTATATATATTTTCAATTTCATTTTCCCAGGTGTATTTTTTATCTGTGTTTGCTCTTTTTGTCTACTTTCATCAATCTGATCAATATTTATTTTGAGGAGTTAATATGTATTATTATTGTGTGATAAATGTCCTATGGATTTAAACCTCAATTGCCTTTTTGTTTCCGTGTTGTTTATCTACATATCAATTCAATCATTTTAGTTTAATGTACTATGGTGTGGTCTTCAAATTAAAATTGTAATAACATATGGGTCCTGCATCGGTCAAAATATCGTCCTGCTCCTTTAACTATCTAATGGCCGCACTGTGTGGTCCTTGCTATCAGGGATCCTTCGGACGTCCATACCCCATTGAAGTTGAAAATGGTTAGGGTTAAGGTTAGGTAATGGTTAAGGTTAGGATAAGGATACGGATAGGGTTAATTTAAGGTTAGAGTTTAGGGTAGGGACGTCCCAATGAACTCCGATAGCTAACCCTGTGGAATGTTTGGTATGCATTCCAGACTAGACGAAGAGTAGCGAAAGGGGAAAAAAACATTGTAACATTGTCACTTGTATAGACCTATTATTCAATTATACCAGCTAATGGTACTTACACCTTCCATAGGCTGTATTGTAGTAGATTATATTCTCGAAAATTGCAGAAAAAAATATGATATAGTGTTGTTTTCATGTTATCCAGTGAAGTCATCATCCCTATACCGTATAGAGGAATGGTTTCTTCCACCAGGCAGGGTCTGTTCTGCGGGGTTTCCACTAGTTACCACAGCCACAAAGTATGGCTCTATCGTTAAAGACAAGAAAACATGAAATAAAAAATGCGATATTTGGTTTTAAGCATAAGCATTTTAGGCATAAGGTTAGCATTGTGGTTAAGGTGTGGATTGAGGTTAGGTTTAAAATCACATTTTAAAAAGAGAAATTGTAGAAATGGGCGGGGTTTATGGCGTTGTGGCTGTGGTAACTAATGAGCAGCGTTATGCGGGGGACTCAATGCAAATCAATGAACTCCAGAAACTGGGTTGGGAAATCGAAGTTCGGACTAATTCGCGCATACGTTGACATCGCTATATTTTATGGTAGTATATGATACTATATGTCAAATACAGTATACCATTATAGGCCTACAGTAGCCTATAGTAAGCCTAGTAGTCTTTGCTTTAGTATAGCAAAGAGACGATTTTTTTTTACAAACACATCTATATGTAGCTAGTCAAATTTACAACTTCACCTAAACAGCCATTTGATACAAATAGTTTTAAATAAATTAGTAAAACAATCGATCTTGGGTCTTTGGAAACCGATAATGATTTTTGCGAATTCTTGCAACCCATTGAGGACTCCGTATCGTAAGCAGGTAAATAGCCTATTTGATTATACAAAATGTATGTAATAGGCATTCATCCTCATCATCAAGCTGACTCATTGAAGTCGCCAAACATGTATTTTTTGATCAGCCTATGGGGACAATTAGCCTATTCTCAGAGAGAATTGAGGAACAGAAAGTTTAGTTTGAATTAGTCGACAGAATTTCACTAGGCATTTTAAAACATATTTCTACTCGTATGGTATTAGTGGGTTACTCTGAAACTGCTGTATTCTCGTTGTATTCTTTCAGTAAACTAGTAGGCTATTGCTGCTATTTTTATTTCAATGATTTTGTTAGAATATCCATAGTTGGTCCTGATGTCAGTGTATTTAGCCCTTTAACAGTGCATTCAATCTAGCTACTCATCAACCTTTTAAAACCAATTAAAATCAACCTGGATTTTAATCAACAATTAATTTAGTTTATGGTTTATATGTATAGTTTATGTTATCAAATTCATTTAATTTGATATGTTAGAGAAGTGAAGGCATTCTCAAGAGACTTTCTGAAATCTTTGGAGATTCAAGAGCTTGTCCTCACCACTGTGTGTTCCAATGTAGAACTAGTTCAGTAGAAGTGCCTTACCAATGTTGATATTCGGCCACTTTATATTTACATTTTAGCCATTTAGCAAACGCTCTTATCGAGAGCGACTTACAGAAGCAATTAGGGTCAAGTGCCTTGCTCAAGGGTACACCGGCAGGTGTTGCACTTAGTTCGCTCTGGATTTGAACCTGCAACCTTTTGGTTACTGGCCCAACACTCTGAACCGCTAGGCTGTAAGGATTCTATATAAACCACCCTATATCCCATATTTTTTAAAACGATAACACTGTAATAAACCACCCAGATAACATTGAGGTCATGGAGAAATGTATTGGGTATGACCTTGTGATAATTGAATGAGAGTTTTGAACATATGATGTGCCTCTGTAGGTTGCTGTTTCACATGTAAAAATGTATGCAAAGCGGCGGAATGTAATTCAATCATGCGTCCAATTCTCCCAATTTAGATATGGATGAACATTTTTGACATGAAACTGTTGATGGTGTTGAAGACTTATTCATATTCAGGATTATTCAAGTCTGCTGTCATAATAAGAGGCTAGTTTTAGCTGAGGGCTTGGATAGTTCTGTGAGGGCGAGGCCTGTGTTACTGGAAGCCTAGTGTATTTCCAGCTCGGATATGACGGGCTCTGCTGGTCTGGAGCATGCTGATAAGACACTGGGCTCTCCCCATCACACTCCCTCAGACTCCTGGTGCTCAATAGGCAGGCGGATGTATGAAAACAAACTGGCTTTCAGTCCTGCGGAAAAGGGAGTTTCTCTCCTTGGGTGTGTGGATTTAGCCGGGACTGAGAAACCAAGGGCACTGCTGGCATTCTCCTCAAAGATTGTCTTTGTTCACAAATAGCTTGAGCTGGTGGCACACTTCCTAGTTGGGAGCCTGATGATGATATCAGATGATGATTTCATGAGCTCCAGTATAACAGACAGTAAATGTTCTGTCTCTCTCTCTTCAATATTACAACAATGATGAAACTTGCTCTAATGAGGACAGCCACAAGAATGGAAGACCCAGAGTTACCTTTGCTGCAGAGGATACGTTCATTAGAGTTACCAGCCTCAGAAATTGCAGCCCAAATAAATGCTTCACAGAGTTCAAGTAACAGACACATCTCAACATCAACTGTTCAGAGGAGACTGCGTGAATCAGGCTTCATGGTCAATTGCTGCAAAGAAACCACTACTATAGGAAACCAATAAGAAAAAGTGACTTGCTTGGGCCAAGAAACACGAGCAATGGACATTAGACCGGTGGAAATCTGCCCTTTGGTCTGATGAGTCCAAATTTGAGATTTTTTGTTCCAACCACTGTGTCTTTGTGAAACGCAGAGTAGATGAACTGATGATCTCCGCATGTGTGGTTCCCACCCTGAAGCATGGAGGAGGAGGTGTGATGGGTTGGGGGTCCATTGCTGGTGACACTGTCAGTCATTTATTTAGAATTCAAGGCACACTTAACCAGCATGGCTACCACAGCATTCTGCAGCAATACGCCATCCCATCTGGTTTGTGCTTAGTGGGACTATCATTTGTTTTTCAAAAGGACAATGACTCAACACACCTCCAGGCTGTGTAAGGGCTATTTGACCAAGAAGGAGAGTGATGGAATGCTGCATCAGATGACCTGGCCTCCACAATCACCCAAGCTCAACCTAATTGAGATGGTTTGGGATGAGTTGGACCGCAGAGTAAAGGAAAAGCAGCCAACAACTGAATATGTGGGAACTCCTTCAAGACTGTTGGAAAAGCATTCCAGGTGAAGCTTGTTGGAAGAATGCCAAGAGTGTGCAAAGCTGTCATCAAGGCAAAGGGTGGCCACTTTGAAGAATCTCAAATATATTTTGATTTGTTTAACACTGTTTTGGTTACTACATGATTCCATATATGTTATTTCATAGTTGAATGTCTTCACTATTATTCTACAATGTAGAAAATAGTAAAAATCAAGAAAACCCTTGAATGAGTTGGTGTGTCCAAACTTTTGACTGGTATGGTACGTCTTATATATTTCCCTAGTAATTGCAAATATGCATTTAAACTCAGCAAAAAAAGAAACATCCTCTCGCTGTCAACTGCGTTTATTTTCAGCAAACTTAACATGTGTAAATATTTGTATGAAACTAACAAGATTCAACAACTGAGACATAAACTGAACAAGTTCCCCAGACATGTGACTAACAGAAATGGAATAATGTGTCCCTGAACAAAGGGGGATCAAGATTAAAAGTAACAGTCAGTATCTGGTGTTGCCACCAGCTGCATTAAGTACTGCAGTGCATCTCCTCCTCATGGACTGCACCAGATTTGCCAGTTCTTGCTGTGAGATGTTACCCCACTCTTCCACCAAGGCACCTGCAAGTCCCCAGACATTTCTGGGGGGAATAGTCCTAGCTCTCACCCTCCGATCCAACAGGTCCCAGACGTGCTCATTGGGATTGAGATCCGGGCTTTTCACTGGCCATGGCAGAACACTGACATTCCTGTCTTGCAGGAAATCACACACAGAACGAGCAGTATGGCTGGTGGCATTGTCATGCTGGAGGGTCATGTCAGGATGAGCCTGCAGGAAGTGTACCCCATGAGGGAGGAGGATGTCCTCCCTGTAACGCACAGCGTTGAGATTGCCTGCAATGACAACATGACAACAAGCTCAGTCCGATGATGCTGTGACACACCGCCCCAGACCATGATGGACCCTCCACCTCCAAATCGATCCCGCTCCAGAATACAGGCCTCAGTGTAACGCTCATTCCTTTGACGATAAACGCGAATCCGACCATCACCCCTGGTGAGACAAAACCGTGACTCGTCAGTGAAGAGCACTTTTTGCCAGTCCTGTCTGGTCCAGTGACAGTGGGTTTGTGCCCATAGGCGACGTTGTTGCCGGTGATGTCTGGTGAGGACCTGCCTTACAACAGGCCTACAAGCCCTCAGTCCAGCCTCTCTCAGCCTATTCCAGACAGTCTGAGAACTGATGAAGGGATTGTGCGTTCCTGGTGTAACTCGGGCAGTTGTTGTTGCCATCCTGTATCTGTCCCACAGGTGTGATGTTCGGATGTACCGATACTGTGCAGGTGTTGTAACACATGGTCTGCCACTGCGAGGACGATCAGCTGTCCATCCTGTCTCCCAGTAGCTCTGTCTTAGGCCTCACAGTACGGACATTGCAATTTATTGCCCTGGACACATCTGCAGTCCTCATTCCTCCTTATAGCATGCCTAAGGCATGTTCACGCAGATGAGCAGGGACCCTGGGCATCTTTCTTTTGGTGTTTTTCAGAGTCAGTAGAAAGGCCTCTTTAGTGTCCTAAGTTTTCATAACTGTGACTTATTTGCCTACCTTCAGTAAGCTGTTAGTGTCTTAGCAACCGTTCCACAGGTGCATGTTCATTGAACAAGCATGGAAAACAGTGTTTAAACCCTTTACAATGAAGATCTGTGAAGTTACTGGATTTTTACAAATGATCTTTGAAAGAAAGGGTCCTGAAAAAGGGCAGTTTCTTTTTTTGCTGAGTTTATACATATATACTGAACAAAAATATAAACGCAACATGCAACAATTTCAACCATTTCAAGGATTTTACTGAAAATCTGTCATTTTAAATATATTAATTAGACCGTAATCTATGGATTTCACCTGACTGGGCAGGGACGCAGCCAGCGGTTGGCCTGGGGGTGCATAGGCCCACCCACTTAGGAGCCAGGTACCCCCACTGGGGAGCCAGGCCCAGCTTATAAGAATTCATTTTTCCCCACAAAAAGGCTTTATTACAGACAGAAATACTCCTCAGTTCCATCAGCTGTCCGGATGGCTGGTCTCAGACAATCCCGCAGGTGAAGAAGCTGGATGTGGAGGTCCTGGTTTGGCGTGGTTACACTTGCACTATGTTCACATTGACATCAGCAAAACGCTCACCCACACAATGCCATACACGTGATCTGTGGTTGTGAGGCCGGTTGGATGTACTGCCAAATTCTCTAAAACGATGTCGGAGGCAGCTTATGGTAGAGAAATTAACATTAAATTATCTGGCAACATCTCTGGTGGACAATCATTCCTGCATTTAGCATGCCAATTGCATGCTCACTCAAAACTTGAGACATCTGTAGCATTGTGTTGTGTGACAAAAATGCACATTTTAGAGTGGCCATTTATTGCCCCACAGCACAAGGTGCACCTGTGTAATGATCATGCAGTTTAATCAGATTCTTGATATGTCACACCTGTCAGGTGGATGGATTCTCTTGGCAAAGAAGAAACGCTCACAAACAGGGATGTTAACAAATTTGTGCACAACATTTTAGAGAAATAAGCTTTTTGTGCGTATGGAACATTTCTGGGATCATGAAACATGGGACCAACACTTTACATATTGTGTTTATATTATGTTTTTTTTTTACAAAGGCCAGGGTTATTTGGGCAGATTGGGATAAGAAAGTTGCATTTATGTTAGTTGCATTCTTTGTCTCGATGTTGGAAACAGTGTCTAGCCCGTCTGTCAGATATGATGTTAGATAACATGAGAAAGATTGTATCTTACTGAACCAATCTTTCCTCAAAACCCCTAGCCAACATAGTATGACCTCAAGCATGCACTGCATGGTGATTAATGTCTTAATCTGTCCTCCCACCATATAGAGGGAAAACACAGGGGAAATCTCAAGGGATCCTTCAAACGCCAACAGTCCCGTTAGAGTGAATTTCTTGAGGACAGTCCTCAGAGATAACTGCAGAGTCATTGCAGAAGCCTTTGTGAAAAGGTCATTTCATTTGAGGAGTTACGTTCACAGCATACATACAAATTCCCTGGCAAAGAGCTGTTTGTGACAGGAAGGAAAATAATGAATGAATCCAACAGCAGGTCAAGTTGGTTTCCGTAGTAAAGGCATGTGGACTGGAGAAGAAGAAGATCTCTTGCTTGGGCCGAGTCCAGGTTGACGATTGCTCAATTCTGTCACCACGTATTGCTTGGGATTCCATCAGCTTCCTCTCTTGTGATTCCTTGGAGGGGGAGGGGTGATAAACAGTGTCAGACTCACAGAACAGTCTTAGAAAGAGGGCGAGCTTTTCAGATCCAAACATCTGTGGCCCTACAAACAGGAAGCATGCTATACTGGCTTATTGCTCAATCACACGAGGGCTCTCCTCTGAGATGTGGAGGTACTCTTGATACGGCCCATATGATTTACAGATGTTCATTGAATGAGATCAGGGGCGTCAATTGGGTAGGGCAGTCACCATATCCTAGCTCAACACCACCAATTTAAAATAAACTACTAAAATCATTCCAATCCTGATTAAATGTCAAATGAAGTTTAGCGGTAGTAGTCAGCTGACTTTAGGACCATGCGGACACCTAGGAAGGCTGTTTGTATGGTTGACTAGCTTTATGGAGAGTAGAGATCTGTATTTTTGTTTAACTAGGCAAGTCAGTTAAGAACAAATTCTTATTTATAATGACCACCAAACCCAGACGACGCTGGACCAATTGTTCGCCACCCTATGGGACTCCCAATCACTGCCGGATATGATTTAGTCTGGATTCAAACCAGGGACTGTAGTGACACCTCTTGCACAGAGATGCAGTGCCTTAGACCACTGCACTACTCGGGAGCCTGTATAATAATGACGAGGTGATCATGTCTCCGCCCTAACAATGGGAGTCGTTGTCCCAAAGGCAGGAAGACAGGCGACAAGTTTAGGTCCAAAATAAGCCCATAGAAACACATATGGCTTATTTTCGACAGATTTTGTCTAGTTAAACCTCTCGCTTTGCCTCTTCCTTTCTGTGGAGAGTGCATTGACCCAGGTGCAGGGAACAGCAAGTCTTTTTCTCAACAGATTGCAAAGGTAAAGATGGCTGTAGTGGATGGCTTTGGATAGGAAACTGCTGTTCGACTTGACATGGCAGCTAATTATTGTATGGCATGTGTTTGTAGAATGTTAAGTCCCCTATTGACTGATGTGAATGAAGCTACAGCAACATGGTGATAATGGCTGGAGTCAATGCTGTTCTCCAAATTGAGGTTTTTTTTTGTGTAGAAATGCAGTAAATGACCTTACCCATACCCTCGGTTTAGCTGGAATGAAGCCCCTGAATGAGACCAAATATATCTGAAATTCAATGCTTGAAGAACTGGTCGACACATTTTCCATGCACATTACAGAACTCATCTCTTTCCAATCGATTGAAAAGGGTATATCTTTTTTTTGTATTCTGCAAGTTGCAGAAATCAGGTGGCATATCATTGTTCCAAACACGCTGATCCTCAGTGTTCAAAAGAACTGGTCGTTGAGGTTGAGTTACATTCTCCACCATGCCTCTCTAACTGGAACCTAATGCAATTAAGCCTGTGTGTAAGTTTAGGGGTGGCAGTGTGATGGTAAAGAAGGCTATGCTGGAAATGTAGTCGTTGGCATGTCCAGTTGGGAAGTCAGCCAGTCACCAGGGGATTGGCGGGAAGGGCTCTCTAATTCACGCACAACCTTCCACTGTCACGTCAGTATCAGAGCAGATCTGCATGCCCCTCGGTACCCAGTTTGTGCTGACTTCCCGACTCCTGATGGAGATTGCTCAGCAGATATGTATCACTGCTCTGTTCAATATTAATCCTCACACGGGGCACCCATTCGATAGTGCTAAATTATGAAGTAGCAGGACAGTTCATTTGTAGCATGCACCAATGTAGAAGATTTAGCTGGGCAACAACGATATGCTTGTAGTGAAGACCGATGGCTTTCTGGGCCAGCGCACTAAAATACTGTTATGGTTACAGCGGGAGTCAGATCAAGAATCTCTCAGAGTAACTCACGGAGGAGACAAGATTCGTAGACAAAGCTGCGCTAAGGGTTGGAATAAAATCCAAGCACGTTTTTCTTAACCCACTAATGAAATGCAAACGTGTATCGTTTCATGATTACTCACTGGCATTCAGTAGCTCTGAATTCAGTAGCTCAATCAATATTGAACACGTATTTATTTGCGCACATGAAATGTCCACGTGACCGCGTCCACGTGGCAAGACAATGTAGTCCGTTTCATACCGAGTAGTCTCTTTCTCT
Organism: Oncorhynchus tshawytscha; assembly: GCF_018296145.1. NCBI lineage: Eukaryota > Metazoa > Chordata > Actinopteri > Salmoniformes > Salmonidae > Oncorhynchus > Oncorhynchus tshawytscha. The sequence continues at coordinate 12,998,070 of NC_056454.1, read as the reverse complement.
GTGTCTGTCTCTCTCTCTCGTTCTCCCTTTTGTTTAGCAGGGAACAACCAGTATGTTTGCACTTCTCACCGACATGTCGTTTTGTCTTGGACTGACACCATTCTGTGTGTTTCCCCTTCGGCAGCCACCTGCAGCCCTTTCCTCACACCCCATGGCTCCACCCATCCCCAGCACCAACAGCAGCACCAACAACAGCAGTAGCTCCAGCACTGCAGGCTGGGAGCAGCTCAGTAAAACCAACCTGTACATCCGAGGCCTTCCCCCAGCCACGACCGACCACGATCTGGTCAAGCTCTGCCAGCCGTGAGTACACTTCCTTCCTCTTATGATTGTAACTATTGATTGTTTTTTGACTTGTCGGCTGTGGTCACCACCGCCGTGACTGTGGTAGAGTTCAAAGCAACAGTTACTTATTTGACTTGAGATAGTAATAAGAACAGCCTGTTCAATGTAATTCCGAAGGCTTCATAATATGTTATTGTTTGTCGGATCTCTGCAAGCCTAATTTATTTTAATCTAATTTGTACTCAGAAACGTATATTGAGAATCTCCTGTAAATGCATCCATATTGGGATATGTTTGGTGACATCACATTACTAGATGACGAATATGACCTCAGTTACCAGTGGACCATCTCACTGTGCATTCAGTAGATACCAAAAAGGTTAGATGACGCACTGGAAATAAAGCTTATTTTCACTGCCTTGTTTTAAGTAGGACCATGGCTAACTGGGACAGGTCAGATCACTTGACCACAGAGAGAGATGGAGAGAGGGAGAGCTGTGAGTTAGGGGGAAGGGACAGAGATATTTGAGAGGATGACGGCCAACACTGCAGGGGGAGAGCTGACAGGGGCATTACATCTGAATTTAAAATGAAAAATGATATTGGAAGACTACAAGGGCAAACCCAGAGAGCTTTAGCAGCTGATAGCATCTGAAGCGATACAGTGGGTAGTTCATATAGTTAATGCAGGGGATAAAGGGGCAATCTCGGCCCGCTCTCGTCCACAGCCACATTGTTATTGTGTACCTCACGTCTGTGGAAAAAGACCACCGAGGTGACTTTGAAATCTAATTTTCTTTTCCCAGACCCCCCGCTTTCCCCTCCCCCACCTCCACAATACGATGTTGACTTTGCGGCACATTCAACCCCTCGATCTCCTGAACGGCTGGCATAGATCCTCTATCCCGTGTTTAGGAAGAGCGATACAGAGCGATAGCTGCAATTTAGCTACCTCCAACACCATCTCTTTGTTAACTTTTCATTAAAACAAAAAAAATAGACTAAATGGGGAAGAAGAGGGAATTTGATTGAATGAAGAAAGCAAACAGGTATTGTATGTTAGAGTCCTGCACGGGTCTGTTTTTTTTGGAGACGCACCCACCCCGCGCCGGCCACATCAATTCCAATCCCCACCCAACGTCAAGACAGATTTTTCTCTGCAACACTACCCACCACATAGTTGTTCTGGGAGCCAATCCGTGACCTGACAAATAACATCTATTTATTTAACTGTTTTTATGACTCCAGAGTAGGCCCGACTAAGGCTATTAAGCTATACCCCTTCTCTGCATTCATTCATTTGTCTGCATATCTATTCAACATTTGGATGAAGGGAAACTATGGCATTCATTAATATCCTCTTATTTTCACAATGCAAAGCGGCACATTGACAATTCACATCGCTTTGAAGAAGAGCCTTCCACTTAGCCTTCTTGCCTAATGAAAGTCTATAACCGACTTAACAAAACAAGACCTTTATGTTCAATATTGTTTAGATAATCAAATAGTTTAATTGAAACAATTCCCAGAATCAAATAGGCTATAAGGCATGCATTTATTTAGTTGGCTATAGCCTGCTCAAACTTTTACCAACTTTATATGGCCTGCGTATGGTCTAAATGAACTAAAGCCTGAATTAACATAATAATTAACTGATAATTAACTGAATTACCTTAAACAAATGCACGCTTGCACTTTCTGCAGGCTCTGTATCCATCAACCGGGTTGTTGACCTCCTTGTCCACAATGACTCCAAAATACTTCCAAATCTGTGATTTCACTCGCGCAGCACCTGTTTCCACGATGGTGTATTCCACCACTATAACTTTACTTTTTATTTCCACAGTTAATCTATGTTAGCCATTTTTGCATGAACTAGGCTAACCAGGGAAAGTAATGTAGTCACGCGTGGGGTGGGGGGGGGGGATATTAGCTCTGCACATAAACAAATTAGGAATGTTTCAGCACCATGCAAATAATGGACAGTTCACTGTTCCACTGCGTGCATGGCTGGCTGGAATCCTAGGCCTATAGCCTGGCCTACTATGTCTGTTTTTATGTTTTATCTTGATTTAAAATGTTTCCAACCTGCAAAATATAATTGTTCTGAACCGCGAGCCAACCCTCTGGTTGAAATGATGTTTTCATTCTACCCGCCCAGCTGTTTGTTTTTTTCGTGTCACCCGCAGGGAATCGTGGGTATTCGACCCGATGCAGGTCTTTATTGTGTGCACAGTGAAAGGCAGTTAGATTCATACTGATAACATCATGTACATAAGATAAGTCATATCCTGACCATCTCTTGCACTGTTGATGGTTTGTCAGAGAGCAGCCGCTGACTGTTGCCATTTAAGATTTGGGATTAGAGCTCAGCTTAGAGATTCAGAGTCAAGGGTTCGCGCTCTTTTACCTTCAGTTGTGTTTAGCTTATAATCCTTCCCCTGACTGAAATGTTCTCAGCATATCAACTCACTCTAATCAACATTATATCAACGCTGCTTTTCATTGAATAGCAGACTAAATACTGGCAACAGTTTAGCCACGCTCTCCCAAAATCAATTCTTAAGAAAGTCACATGAAGAACATTGTGTTCAACAACCAGTCAGCAACCCCTCACTTGAAATGGGAACGCATGTTAACGTTGAGATTGCCGAGGCCAATCTGTTTGGCATTATCATGAATGGACACAAACAGAAGTTGGCTAACGCACAGACTGGACCACCAGGCTACTCAGTCAGTAGGTCAGGGGTAATGCAAGCTAGATAGTTGTTGGACAATCTAAAGAGGTTGGAATGGGTCCCTGTGTTTTTCTGACGATTCCCATCTTCCTCTCATAATTGTGTCTCTGACCTGAGCTGATCCACCACACAATCCCAAAATATCCCGAAATAAAATCCCAATTAAACCTCTGTTTAAAATACTGAGGCAACGGTTGAGGACTCAAGAAGGACAGGGTATAATCAGTTCTTGTAGGTAGCAAGACGAGGCTGTTCCTTCAGGCTGTTCTTTCAGGCCATAACTCAATCTTGCTATTTTCAGAGCAGACAGAAGAGTATCCCTTAGCGGTGTCCCCAGGAATCAATAAGCATGCAGCGAATAGTAACCAGAGACTTTTTAACCAACGTAATGGGATAAAGGCAGGAGATGAAAGGCAGGTGGAATGGGAGTGCATTGTTCTCCTAGCTGCTGCTGCCTCTCTCTCAGAGACGGCTTTCTACCTGATTCAAGCAGCTCTCTCTGTCTGACAGCACCAAGCAGCACTGTGATAGATGGTTAGTGAAAGCTAATGGAACGAGGGGGAGTCTAATGGCTAAGGTTAAAAAACACATTTTCCTGGAAGCTGTGTTTTACAGTGCCTTCGGAAAGTATTCATACCACTTGACTTATTCCACATTTTGTTGTGTTACAGACTGAATTCAAAATGGATTAAATATATTATTTTTCTCACCCATCTACACACAATACACTAGAGGTCGACCGATTAATCGGAATTGCCAATTAATTAGGGCCGATTTCAAGTTTTCATAACAATCAATAATCGGCATGTTAAACACTATTATTGCGCACAGAGTGAGTCCATGCAACTTATTATGTGACTTATTAAGGACATTTCTACCCCTGAACTTATTTAGGCTTGCCATAATAAAGGGGTTGAATACTTATTGACTCAAGACATTTCAGCTTTTCATTTGTTAACATTTTGAAAAAAACATCATTCCACTTTGACACAATGGCTTATTGTAATGTAGGCCAGTGACAAAAAAAAATCTAAATTGAATCCATTTTAAATTCCGGCTGTAACACAACAACATTTTGGAAAAACAAAGCGATGTGACTTTCTGAGCTCACTGTAACGCAGGCACGCACACACATATACACGCGCACCCGCACACATACACGCAGCTTCAGCAGTTGTCTTACCCTTAACGACTGTGCTGGTTTCATATACCTTCGATGTTAATCCATTGTTGTTGTTTTTTGTGGAGAGTTAAACTGTGTCCTCTCAGTCACCCCACGGTGGGCCAGATCAGGAAGCTTTTCTTTTTTCTTTTTTTTTAACCTCTTTCTTTCAAGCTTTTTGTGTCCCTTCATCGTGAGCTGCTCTAGGGTGAGGGGGTTTGCCGTTGACGCCGTGGTGATTCCTGTAATTGATTAGTTTGGAGTCAATTAGTGGAAACCCTTCATCCTCGGGGCTCTTTACCCAGTAGAACACAGGGTAAGGTCACTCCGGCCCGCAGAGACTAACAAAGCACTAGTGCTGAGCGATTAAAGCTTTTTGAGGTCAGTTCGGTTTCGGTTAGATTATTAAAAAATAAAGTTTTTTTATTTCAATATTTCTTTTTTTTTTTTTTTACATGAAGTGCACCTATGCATAATGTGGTTGAATACTCTTAACATGGAATAAAACAATTAATACAAGTCCCATGATGGCAGTGACTGCCCATTACTGCTTATCACTTTAATAAAATATTTCAGTTGTTGTGTATATTACATTGGTTTTAATTGCTGACTTTATTATTTAATTCCAAGTCATCATCTCATCTCTGTAGAGCTGACTGACAAAATCACTATTTTAGTAGTTCTTCAAAGTAAATAAGGCATACTTTTATGACGGCTGAATACCAACTATAAATTACTTAGATCCTGTATTTTCAGTGGTGTAAAGTACTTAAGTAAAAATACTTTAAAGTACTACTTAAGTAGTTTTTTGGGCTATCTGTACTTTACTATTTATATTTTTGACTACTTTTACTTTACTACATTGCTAAAGAAAATGATGTACTTTCTACTCCATACATTTTTCCTGGCACCCAAAAGTACTCATGACATTTTGACAGGAAATGGTACATTTCACACACTTATCAAGAGAACATCCATGGTCATCCCTACTACCTCTGATCTGGCAGACTCACTAAACACAAATGCTTTATTTGTAAATTATGTCTGAGTGTTAGTGTGCCCCTGGCTATCCTCCAAAATACATTTAAAAAGTAAAGTTGTGCCATCTGGTTTGCTTAATACAGTATAAGGAATTTTTAAATGGTTTATACTTTTACTTTAACTTTTGATACTTAAGTACATTTGAGCTATTCCATTTACTTTTTTTCCCCATTTACTTATTTAAGTATATTTTAAACCAAATACTTTTAGACTTTTACTCAAGTAGTATTTAACTAGGTGACTTTCACTTTTACTTGAGTCATTTTCTATTAAGGTATCTTTACTTTTACTCAAGTATGACAATTGAGTACCTTTTCCATCACTGTGTATTTTCAGGTAGAGATACCTTGCGAAGCAACTGCTCTCTATCCCTCTCGATTTCACATTCTTCTCTCTTTTCTCTTTCGGCGTCTGTCCCACACTAACCTCATGTAGCATATGTAAAAAAGAAACACACAGAACGGAGAGTAGGCACGCAATGGATTATGGTCATTGTAGTTAATTACCACGTTTTCTTTGTTAAACTATGTAGAATAATGGCCTGTTGGAAACTACAACTCCCTACTATATTGCACAGTTCAGGCTTGATCTGATTATTCTATAGAAAATCCGTGCAATGTGCAAAAAAAATTAAAATAATTGAATCAACATTCTGTCAGTTAGTTGTTTAAAAATGTAAAAATAACCGCCATTTCGGTTAATTGCTCAGTCTGAGGCTCTGCAATTGGATAAAAAAATAATGGACTTATTTGGTTATTATTAAGCCACTGCTGATCAGCGATCATTATGTCGAAGGCACTACAGCAGTGTTTTCCATTAGTTACAAACTGATTTTCAGCAGGTTAAATTTAATTTATAAGTTTCAATTCGTTAGACCATCGAGCCCTATCCTGCTAGAATGAACGATATGCATCTTCTAGCGAGCTATTGATAGCACCTCCTCCCAGCTGCCCACTGCACTGAGGCTAGGGAAACACTGTCACCACTGATAAATTAACTGTAATTGAGAATTTCAATAAGCATTTTTCTACGGCTGGCCATGCTTTCCACCTGGCTACCCCCACCCCGATCAACAGCCCTGCACTCCCCACAGCAACTCGCCCAAGCCTCCCCCATTTCTCCTTCATCCAAATCCATATAGCTGATGTTCTGAAAGAGCTGCAAAATCTGGACCCCTACAAATCAACCGGGCTAGACAATCTGGACCCTCTCTTTCTAAAATTCGCTTCATACTCGTCGCCAAACCCACTGGCTCCAGGTCATCTACATGTCTCTGCTAGGTAAAGCCCCGCCTTATCTCAGCTCACTGGTCACCATAGAAGCACCCACCCGTAGCATGCACTCCAGCAGGTATATCTCACTGGTCACCCCCAAAGCCAATTCTTCCTTTGGCTGTCTTTCCTTCCAGTTCTCTGCTGCCAATGACTGGAATGAACTGCAAAAATCACTGAAGCTGGAGACTCATATCTCCCTCACTAGCTTTAAGCACCAGCTGTCAGAGCAGCTCACAGATCCCTGCACCTGTACATAGCCCATCTGTAAATAGCCCATCCAACTACCTCATCCCCATAACTGTATTTATTTATTTATCTTGCTCCTTTGCACCCCAGTAGCTTTACTTGCACATTCATCTTCTGCACATCTACCATTCCAGTGTTTAATTGCTATATTGTAATTACTTTGCCACCATGGCCTATTTTTTGCCTTACCTACCTTATCCTACCTCATTTGCACACACTGTATATAGACTTTTTCTACTTTATCATTAACTGTATGTTTGTTTATTCCATGTGTAACTAACTCTGTGTTGTTGTATGTGTCGAACTGCTTTGCTTTATCTTGGCCAGGTCGCAGTTGTAAATGAGAACTTGTTCTCAACTAGGTTACTTGGTTAAATAAAAGGTGAAAATAAAAAATAGGTGTCACGGCCGTTGAAAGAAGAGGACCAAGGCGCAGCGTGGTTGGCGTACATTCTCTTTTTATTAGAAAAGACGCTGAGCAAAACAATAAACACTACCAAACAAACCGTGAAGCTAAAGGCTCTGTGCCATAAACAAAGTCAACTTCCCACAAGGACAGGTGGGGAAAAAGGGCTACCTAAGTATGGTTCTCAATCAGAGACAACGATAGACAGCTGTCCCTGATTGAGAACCCTACCCGGCCAAACATAGAAATACAAATAATAGAACATAGAATACACACCCCAAATCACACCCTGACCAAACCAAATAGAGGCATAAAAAGGATCTCTAAGGTCAGGGCGTGACAATAGGACAGGCGCCTGTCAGTCACAAAGCGAGCAATGACGATAACGCAGCAGAGAGGAAGAGGCGAAGCGAGAGGTTTCACTCTCACCAAAATCTGTCCAAAATAAGCCCAATGCCTTTGGGACAACGACTCCTGAGCATCTTGTCATTCAATACAGATCTCTGGTTGCAGTCAAACGTATTTACACGGAGGAGGAATAGAGCATGATGCTTGTGAATTTGCACGTCCCATGTAATGTACTGTATGTGGTAGCGACGAGTCGAAATCCACAACTAAGCCTAATTATTGTTTTCTGACACGTTCATTTATTTATTTTGTGTGTTTCACATAGCCAGCCACGCGGAGTTGTGGCGCATAGTAGACTATTTACTGCGCATTGATTGACAACTGAATAGCAAGTTTTGACTAGTTTATAAAGGGTGTCGAACTGACTGAATAGAGTTGATCTATATCTCTTTGCCATTCATAAATCATGCAACGTGGTTAGGCTATACACTGAGTGTACAAAACATTAGGAACATCTGCTCTTTCGATGACAGACTGACCAGGTGAATCCAGGTGAAAGCGATGATCCCTTATTGATGTCACTTGTCAAATCCTCTTCAGTCAGTGTGTCACGTTCTGACCTTAGTTCCTTTGTTTTGTCTTTGTTTTAGTATGGTCAGGGCGTGAGTTGGGGTGGGCAGTCTATATTTGTTTTTCTATGTTGTATTTTGCGTTTGGCCTGGTATGGTTCTCAATCAGAGGCAGATGTTGCTCTCCAATTTTGTGATGAAACAAACGTGTGGGCGCCACCGCGGACAGACGCCCACCCAGACCCTCCCCTATAGGTTCAGGTTTTGCGGCCGGAGTCCGCACCTTTGGACAATAAGAAGACACAGTGGCAGAATAAATTTAACCACACGTTTGTTTCATCACACAAAACTGGAGAGCAACCTCTGTCTGGTGAAGTCCACACAGCATATTGCATGTAACAGACAGTTACATGACCTACAGCATGGTCAAGCAAGTTAACGTTTCCGACATTTTCAGACTACTAAACAGCTATTGAGTTAGAGTTACGGCAAGTCGTAAAGAAAACAGGAGCTGCCTCCACTACTCCAGCACCATTTTAACTTCAACATTTCAACATCTAATCACCTATGCTTAGTCTAGGACAGTGACAACTAAAAGATACCAAAAACTATTCAGTCCAATCAACGTAAGCTAAATATGATGTGGCTTTCCATGGTACTGATTTGTGTGTGTGTGTGTGTGTGTGTGTGTGTGTGCGCGCGCGTGCGTGCGTGAACTCGTTCGTACAAGTAGAAAAACATGTTGATTCACCCTTCTTGTAGAGAAATGCCAATGCTATCCTCCTCTCTTTCTTGTTGACAAAACGGTCTATGACTGTCATACAGTACACACTTTGTACTGTATGACACTTTTTTATCCTAGGCTACCTGGCTAAAATGCCTACTCACTAGCGTAACTTCCTTTCATGGGCAACATTAGCTAGTTAACATTAACCTTCTATATCTAGCTACATATTGGACTTCCATCCTCTCAGGCCAGGGGCACAACAATGTATAAATTAATGGTTAGATCAGAAACGCCGTTATAATCATTGGCCAGTACGGAGAATTAATAGAAATCACAAGTCCAAATCTCATCTCCTTCCATGGCTAATTTAGTAAACGGACAATTTTAGCTTTCTAGCTAGCCACCGGAGGACAACAACACAACGAGATGCAACAATTAAAGTTGTTTCTGTCAATGATGTACAGTATGCTCTTGATGCGATTTGATAGGAGTGACGCCAAATCCAAACTGGCTTCCCTTGACAGCTTTTTTTTGGAGCCCCAGGACCATTCACAGTTGATCTCACTCAGTTTAGCTCTGATTGTATATTATTTTATATATTTTTATAAAGTGAGGCCAAATGCTCGCTGGCTTCCTTTGCATTCAATGCTACGGGCGGCAACAATGTCATACTCTTTTGGACTAGACAGCAGAGGGGTGTTGTTTCACTCGCTCGCATGCTTTCTCCTGTGAGATACATTCAGCCTCTTGCAAATTGAAGGAACATTCTGAAACACTCAGAGACAAAAGAAATGTTGGTAAATGTTTTGGGGAAGCCTGGGTTCCTTTGGCATCTATGAATACACGCCACTCACACCTTGTATAGTCCATGCCTTGACTAATTGAAGCTGTTCTGAGGGCAAAAGGGGGTGTAACGCAATAGTAGGAAGGTGTTCTTAATGTTTTGTACACTCAATGTATGTCCAGTGTATGTCCAAAGGATTTCCTACGTTTCCTTTCCTAGGATGTCGGGGCTTGCCAAACAGTGATGCTAAAGTGATGCTAAACTCTCATCTTGTCAGTCAGTGTTATCTACTGAATTGCATCGGTGAGAGAGCTTTTCACTTGGCTCCATAATTTGCGTATGCTACTGGTAGGCCTAAGCTTTTTGGCTATTATCTGCAAATAAGTTATTAAAAGCTGTCAAGGCAAAGGGTGGCTACTTTGAAGAATCTCAAATATAAATATATTTTGATTTGTCTAACACTTTTTTGGTTACTACATGATTCCATATGTGTCATTTCATAGTTTTGATGTTTTCACTATTATTCTACAATGTAGAAAATAGTAAACATTAAGAAAAACCCTTCAATGAGTAGGTGTGTCCATACTTTTGATATCCAAAACAACCCGACAAATACATTTAATTAATACCTTTTCAGTCATTTAAATAGTAAAGTCATGTCTTGCTACACAATACCACAACAAGTATTAAATCATTTTGCGGTGTATTTCATATGGAATAAAAGGCATTAGAATGTACCAGAGGCCACCAAAATGTAGCTAATTTCTCAGCAGTGTGCACCTGGCTGCCTACCTTTTCTATTTGGCTGGCTACTCTATGCACTTGTGGAAAACACTGCTATAGGTGACCTTTCCCTTTGTGGCAAACATAAAACCATGCCACACAACCAGATCTGTCACAATCTGTTCTATCTACGACTTGGGGTCGAGATGGAGGACTCATTTTCATAAAGCCACCACCTGCTCGCCTCCCAGCTCAGGTCAAAGCTCACACTTCCTCCTCCATCTAGAGAGCCAATCCCCTCATCAATCATTTGTCTGCCGCGCCGATTACTACCAGGGAGGTTCATTTACTACAGTCTGATGTCTGTGTGTTCCTATTTGTTGCATTCATCATTGTACAGAGAGAAAGTCGTCATATGTAATTGTTGTGTTCTTTGCATTGATTTCCTATTCATTCTGAATAGAGTGCACTGGCTTAGAGCTGAAAAGAAATGCAGTGAAGCCGGGGTTTAGGGGTCACCGCAAAGTTCATCTTGTCAGAGCTGGCAGCAGCAGCAGTAACACAGTGCACCAAATAACTGTAAAAGCACAGGATGTAGCTGTGGAATGCCACTCGGTCCGCTCTGTCCCTACGTTGTCAAGAGGTCGTAAATCCACAGTGTGTTATGCACATTTTATACACGTTTTTCCACTGAAGACTTACACAAAATGTTTTTAGATGTTCTGTATGTTTACTAAAGAAGCTTCTCAGTCATTTTCACTTTTTTGAAATCCCTTTGGATAGAGGATAGTTAATCCTGGATAATATCGTTGCATGGTAAAGAATCAAGGCAAACCTTTGCTCGAGCGCCGCCGAGATTCTTAAATCCACACAGAAAAGTCGTCCTGTTTTTTTTTTTGTGATGTCATAAATTCTTGTGCAAGCCAGGCCTCACTCTTTGTGGGTTTTTTTTATTTTATGAGAGGCTGGCTGTCTGGTACGGTAACACAGCACAACTAACAATAGCGCTCTTTCTCTTCCTCTCGTAGGTATGGCAAAATTGTGTCAACAAAGGCCATCCTGGATAAGACGACAAACAAATGTAAAGGTGTGTATGGCTTCAACAAGTCGTGACGTAGTGGAGACATTCTGTAAAAAGATCTAGACCCCCCCACACACACACACACACACACACACACAAATATGCACACAAATCAAGAAGTCATGCTCATGTAACAACCGTCAGGCTTAAAGCAAATAAAAACTCATCACATGCATCATTGATGATACTGGATGTATGTATCACAATGACTCATTGTAATCCAGAATAGCAGTGCAAAGGCTTTGGAGCTTCCAGTCTGTGATATGATGACACATAGGACTTTTACCATAATCCTCCTAATGCTATTATACTAAAGACAATGGCCATGCTAAGGAATGGATGAAGAGCCTTGCTTAAGGCCCTCTTTGACTCGTGCAGTGGCTTTGGCGGCCCAGTACTGTCAGAGTGCACTGGCCCGGCCTCGTTGAAGTCATTCAGTCATTCAACAGCTATGTGGCTCATGGGGGGCTGGGCTAGTCAGGAAACAGACAGGCAAAAGGCTGCCACCACTTTGTGTTATTTTAGTCCTGGCCCTTTACTGATGGTCTGTCTGTTACCATGCGTTGTGCTAGCGGCGGATCCCCACACGAAGTGACAGCTCGTGCCCCTCCCTCTGGAGCGTGACACAAAGTCTTGGCTCCGGCTGCAGCCCTTGGCCCAACACCCTGTCCTGACTACCGAGGAGCACACTGACACGCAGCCCAGCCCAGCCAGCACGCACCACAGATGGGCCCAGAAGAAAAGAGCTTGGTCACTGTCCTGCTGGGGATTACGATACGCTAACTAATCACAGGTGGCGGCTGAGAAACATCCTGTCGTCTTCCATTCCGATGTTTACGTCAACTCGCAGCTTGCTCGAAGATACCTATTAAAAAAAACTCCCAAAATCACAACTTGAAAGGAAGATAAACATTTGCCATTTATCTGAATGTCCTTAATAAAAACAAATATCTGAATGTTCAGATTCATGATGTACTTTGGGCTGTTTATCTTCAAGATCAAACTAGGATCTGTAATTAGATTCCACAGTGAGCAGCGGAGAGGTTGCTGTTGGCCTGCGAGGTTGTTTGATGGTTAAATATAGCAACACGGAGTAGGGAGCAGGGAGGAACTGGACTGCAGGTCTGACTCTAGACTGGCCTGGCCTGCATGTAGCCCCAGGGGACAATGAGCTGACCTGAGCCCTGGGCGTCATCATTGCAATCTGCAGCCTCAGCACTGTTCTCTGCTCCCCCGTGCCTACTACACTGTCTCACCACCAGTCATTGACTGACCACCGTTATGGGCCACAGATACAGTAGGTGGGGGTCAACCACACGACAGAACATGGTGACCTCTGGCCTGGCCTCGCTGTGGTGGGTGTCAAACACAGCCTGCCACTTACTGCCGTAGATGGCAAGTTAGACCTGAGATTTAGTCTCCCTCCCAAATGGCACCCTATTCCCTATATTCTCATAGTGCTCTGGTACAAAGTAGTGCACTATGTAGGGAATACGGTGCCATTTGGGAGGCAGACTAAGTCAAGATTTCACCATGCCCGTTATTGTTTTACTGTTAGACTTCCTCCAGCTATTTCAGAACTTTTACAGTTGAAAAGCGATATCCCAAATATAAACACAGTAAAGTACACACACTAAAGTTTCTTATATTTTTTAAAAACTTCTGAGCAAAACATGTCTTTTGTTTTTTCACGACTCCAAACTTCAAGGAGTAGGAGTTCTTATGGGAATCCGTGATGTCATTGGCCTCCCCCTTTGCTTGAGGAACAATAGAGGAGCAGTAGAGAACAGAAGGGGAAAGGCCCACCCCATACATGTACCATGTCATGACTTACCTGGACCAACAATTGAGATGTTCCTTTTGTTAAGTAAATCAGGTGTTACATGGTGTGATAAGGAGACTGGAGTGGCACTGTAGGGATATTCCCTGGTATTTTTGTATACTTTTTAGCCAGTAGTTCTGAAAGTAGGGCTGACAAACCAAACGTGGTCCCCAAATATGTCGTAGTAAGTCACATATGTGCAGATACAGTGGGGAGAACAAGTATTTGATACACTGCCGATTTTGCAGGTTTTCCTACTTACAAAGCATGTAGAGGTCTGTCATTTTTATCATAGGTACACTTCAACTGTGGGAGATGGAATCTAAAACAAAAATCCAGAAAATCACATTGTATGATTTTTAAGTAATTAATTTGCATTTTATTACATGACATAAGCATTTGATCACCTACCAACCAATAAGAATTCCGGCTCTCACAAACCTGTTAGTTTTTCTTTAATAAGCCCTCCTGTTCTCCACTCATTACCTGTATTAACTGCACCTGTTTGAACTCATTACCTGTATAAAAGACACCTGTCACACACTCCATTAAACACACTCCAACGTCTCCACAATGGCCAAGACCAGACAGCTGTGTAAGGACATCAGGGATAAAATTGTAGACCTGCACAAGGCTGGGATGGGCTACAAGACAATAGGCAAGCAGCTTGGTGAGAAGGCAACAACTGTTGGCGCAATTATTAGAAAATGGAAGAAGTTCAAGATGACCGTCAATCACCCTCGGTCTGGGGCTCCATGCAAGATCTCACCTCGTGGGGCATCAATGATCATGAGGAAGGTGAGGGATCAGCCCAGAACTACACGGCAGGACCTGGTCAATGACCTGAAGAGAGCTGGGACCACAGTCTCAAAGAAAACCATTAGTAACACACTACGCCGTCATGGATTAAAATCCTGCAGCGCACGCAAGGTCCCCCTGCTCAAGCCAGTGCATGTCCAGGCCCATCTGATGTTTGCCAATGACCATCTGGATGATCCAGAGGAGGAATGGGAGAAGGTCATGTGGTCTAAACTCCACTTGCCGTGTTTGGAGGAAGAAGAAGGATGAGTACAACCCCAAGAACACCATCCTAACCGTGAAGCATGGAGGTGGAAACATCATTCTTTGGGGATGCTTTTCTGCAAAGGGGACAGGACGACTGCACCGTATTGAGGGGAGGATGGATGGGGCCATGTATCGCGAGATCTTGGCCAACAACCTCCTTCTCTCAGTAAGAGCATTGAAGATGGGTCGTGGCTGGGTCTTCCAGCATGACAACGACCCGAAACACACAGCCAGGGCAACTAAGGAGTGGCTTCGTAAGAAGCATCTCAAGGTCCTGGAGTGGCCTAGCCAGTCTCCAGACCTGAACCCAATAGAAAATCTTTGGAGGGAGCTGAAAGTCCATATTTCCCAGCGACAGCCCCGAAACCTGAAGGATCTTGAGAAGGTCTGTATGGAGGAGTGGGCCAAAATCCCTGCTGCAGTGTGTGCAAACCTGGTCAAGAACTACAGGAAACGTATGATCTCTGTAATTGCAAACAAAGGTTTCTGTACCAAATATTAAGTTCGGCTTTTCTGATGTATCAAATACTTATGTCATGCAATAAAATGCAAATTAATTACTTAAAAATCATACAATGTGATTTTCAGGATTTTTGTTTTAGATTCCGTCTCTCACAGTTGAAGTGTACCTATGATAAAAAATTACAGACCTCTACATGCTTTGTAAGTAGGAAACACTGCCGATTTTGCAGGTTATCAAATACTTGTTCTCCCCACTGTATCTGCACATATGTGACTTACTACGACATATTTGGGGACCACGTTTGGTTTGTTCTCCCCACTGTATGTACACCACGTCATTGCTCTCCCTCTCTCTGCTGCGTCCAGAGAGTCGTTGGGCCCGCCCTGCAACCTCATTGGATAACGCTGGGCATGCCTCTTGTTTGCTGTCACTCAAATGGCAAGGGCTCGAACCTCACTGGCTAGAACTCGAATTGCTAGGGGGCTGACCCACGTGGTCCAAGCTTGCAGTACTCTAAATGGTTCACATAGCTTCCAGAAAACGGTTGCTTTCAAACTAGGGATTTTGTGGCTAATTGAGGTAAGACAGTAATTCTGCTCATAGATTATGCATGTATGAACTACACATAGAAACATCCAGCCCAAAGAAGTTTATTAAATACTTATTGAGTCGCCAAGGTACCGGAGCACGTTTTTAACAGTGTTAACAACAGAAAATACCTATGATATAGCTGAATGATGAATTAGGATAGTTGTGCATGGTGGTCTTTCCAGGTAGACTGTGTAACAGTCTTGACTGGTGTGGTGTTCTGTCCCTCAGGTTACGGCTTTGTGGACTTCGACAGCCCTGCTGCAGCTCAGAAAGCCGTCACTGCCCTGAAGACCAGTGGGGTCCAAGCCCAGATGGCTAAGGTGAGGGTATGCTTCCAGTCTATTTGTATTCTCACACACAAACACCTGACAATACACAGCCTTCAATGGATTTAGGTTGTCCATTTATAGGCAGCAACAACCTGACCCACCCAGCATTTACGTAGAGGGTTAGGAATCTCCATGCCAGGGGAGCATGTGTACCTCTCGAGTTGGTTTGCAGCCCCCCCTTGACTCTGTGGTCACTGTGAAGTAACATTAGCCCATAGGCTGTGTGTGTGTGTGTGTGTACATATGCGTGTGTTTGTTTGTGCATGCGCGTGTGTGTGTGCTCTTATGTTCACGTGTACTTGCATATACACTATACAGTGTATTCAGAAAGTATTCAGAACCTCTTCACCTTTTACACATTTTGTTTTGTTACAACCTTATTCTAAAATGAATTACATGTTATTTTTTTCTCATCAATCTACACACAATACCCCATAATGATGAAGCAAAAACTGTTTTTATATATTTCTGCACACAGAAATAAAACAACGGAAATTTGAAATTCACATAAGTATTCAAACCATTTACTCAGTACTTTGTTGAAGCACCTTTGTTGGCGATTACAACCTTGAGTCTTCTCGGGTATGACGGTACAAGCTTGGCACACCAGTATTTGGGGAGTTTCTCCCATTCTTATCTGCAGATCCTCTCAAGCTCTGTCAGGTTGGATGGGGAGCGTCGCTGCACAGCTATTTTCAGGTCTCTCGGGTTCAAGTCCAGGCTCCGGCTGGGCCACTCAAGGACATTCCGAGACTTGTCCCGAAGCCACTCATGCGTTGTGTTGGCTGTGTGCTTAGGGTCGTTGTCCTGTTGGAAGGTGAAACTTCACCCCAGTCTGAGGCCCTGAGCAATCTGGAACAAGTTTTCATCAAGAATCTCTCTGTACTTTGCTCTGTTAATTTTTCCCTTGATCCTGACTAGTCTCCCAGTCTCTGCCAATGAAAAACATCCCCACAGCATGATGCTGCTACCACCATTCTTCACCGTAGAGATGGTGCCAGCTTTCCTCCAGACGTTTTCTCAGACCAGAGAATCTTGTTTCTCCTGGTCTGAGAGTCCTTTAGGTGCCTTTTGGCAAACTCCAGCAGGCTATCATGTGCCTTTTACTGAGGAGTGGCTTCCGTCTGGCCACTCAACCATAAAGGCCGGATTGGTGGAGTGCTGCAGAGATGGTTGACCTTCTGGAAGGTTCTCCCATCTCCACAGAGGAACCCACCTCCCTGACCAATGCCCTTCTCCCCTGATTTCTCAGTTTGGCCGGGTGGACAGCTTTAGAAGGAGTCTTGGTGGTTCCAAACTTCTTCCATTTAAGAATGATGGAGGCCACTGTATTCTTGGGGACGTTCAATGCTGCAGAAATGTTTTGACACCCTTTCCCAGATCTGTGCCTCGGAGGTCTACTGACAATTCCACACCGTTGCTGATAAGGGGCTAAAAATCAAGGACACAGCCATGCAACCTTCATAGACAAACATTGGCAGTAGAATTGCCTTACTGTTCTGTGACTTTCAATGTGGCACTGTCATAGGATGCCACCTTTCCAACAACTCAGTTCGTCAAATTTCTGCCCTGCTACAGCTGCCCCAGTCAACTGTAAGTGCTGTTATCGTGAAATGGAAACGTCTAGATGCAACAATGGCTCAGCCCTAAGTGATAGGCCATACAAGCTCACAGAACGGGACTGTTGAGTGCTGAAGCATGTAGTGCATAAACATTGTCTGTCCTCAGTTGCAACAATCACTACCGAGTTCCAAACTACCAATGGAAGCAATGTCAGAACAATAACTGTTTGTTCAATGGCCGAGGAGCCGCACATAAGCCTAAGATCACCATGCGCAATGCCAAGCGTCGGCTGGAGTGGTGTAAAGCTTGTCACCATTGGACTCTAGAGTGATGAATCACGCTTCACCATCTGCCAGTCTGAAGGACAAATCTGGGTTTACCGGTTGCCAGGAGAACGCTACCTTTCCAAATGCATAGTGCCAACTGGAAAGTGTTGTGGAGAAGGAATAATGGTCTTGGGCTGTTTTTCATGGTTGGGGCTAGACCCCTTAGTTCCAGTGAAAATAAATCTTAATGCTACGCATGACATTCTAGACGATTCTGTGCTTCCAACTTTGTGGCAACAGTTTGGGGAAGGCTCTTTCCTGTTTCAGCATGAAAATGCCCCCGTGCACAAAGTGAGGTCCATACAGAAATGGTTTGTCGAGATCGGTGTGTAAGAACTAGCCTGCACAGATCACAGACCTCAACTAGACGTCGACCGATTAATCGGAATGGCCCATTAATTAGGGCCAATTTCAAGTTGTCATAACAATCGGAAATCGGTATTTTTGGGCGCCGATTTGCTGATTTAAAAAATATATATTTTAAATACCTTTTACTTAACTAGGCAAGTCTGTTAAGAACACATTCTTATTTTCAATGACGGCCTAGGAACGGTGGGTTAACTGCCTTGTTCAGGGGCAGAACGACAGATTTTCTTGCAACCTTACAGTTAACTGGTCCAACGCAATAATGACCTGCCTCTCTCTCGTTGCACTCCACAAGGAGACTGCCTGTTACGCAAATGCAGTAAGCCAAGGTAAGTTGCTAGCTAGCAATAAACTTATCTTATAAAAAACAATCAATCATAACCACTAGTTAACTACACATGGTTGATGATATTACTAGATATTATCTAGTGTGTCCTGCGTTGCATATAATCTGACTGAGCATACAAGCATACAAGTATCTAAGTATCTGACTGAGCGGTGGTAGGCAGAAGCAGGCGCGTAAACATTCATTCAAACAGCACATTCGTGCGTTGTGCCAGCAGCTCTTTGTTGTGCGTCAAGCATTGCGCTGTTTATGACTTCAAGCCTATCAACTCCCGAGATGAGGCTGGTGTAACCGAAGTGAAATGGCTAGCTAGTTAGCGCGCGCTAATAGCGTTTCAAACGTAATTCGCGCTGAGCCTTCTAGTAGTTGTTCCCCTTCCTCTGCATGGGTAACGCTGCTTCGATGGTGGCTGTTGTCGTTGTGTTGCTGGTTCGAGCCTAGGGAGGAACGAGGAGAGGGACGGAAGCTATACTGTTACACTGGCAATACTAAAGTGCCTATAAGAACATCCAATAGTCAAAGGTTAATGAAATACAAATGGTATAGAGAGAAATAGTCCTATAATTCCTATAATAACTACAACCTAAAACTTCTTACCTGGGAATATTGAAGACTCATGTTAAAAGGAACCACCAGCTTTCATATGTTCTCATGTTCTGAGCAAGGAACTTAAACGTTAGCTTTCTTACATAGCACATATTGCACTTTTACTTTCTTCTCCAACACTTTGTTTTTGCATTATTTAAACCAAATTGAACATGTTTCATTATTTACTTGAGGCTAAATTGATTTTATTGATGTATTATATTAAGTTAAAATAAGTGTTCATTCAGTATTGTTGTAATTGTCATTATTAAAAAATATATATATATATTGTCCGATTAATCGGTATCTGCTTTTTTTTCGACCTCTAACCTCAACCCTATCGAACACCTTTTGGGATGAATTGTGAGCAGACTGCGAGTCAGGCCTAAATGCCCAACATCAGTGCTCGACCTCACTTAGGCTCTTGTGACTGAATGGAAGCAAGTCCCCTCAGCAATGTTCCAACATCTAGTGGAAAGCCTTCCCAGGAGAGTGGAGGCTATTATAGCAGCGAAGGGGGGGACCAACTCCATATTAATGCCCATGATTTTGGAATGAGATGTTTGACGAGCAGGTGTCCACATTCTTTTGGTCATGTAATGTGTGTGTGTGTATGCCTAATGTCAGCTGAGTGCTCACCTGCTTTGGAGGGGCTCCAGGAGTGAGTGGCGCCGAACTGTGAGGTGGAGAGGACAGGCTGATGATACCCTGCGATGACAACAGGGTGACGTGCTGAAGAAGGAATCCTCTCTGGGGGCGTGTGTCTAAGCCTCAGTAGGAGCAGAGAGGCCTCAGTGTCCCCTTTCTAAAGGAGGCGCATAGGGCAGTCAGTGTCTGCGTCCCAAAATGGATTCCTATTCCCTATTTAGTGTAGCGCACAAGTTAGGGAATAGGGTGCCATTTGAGACTCAGGCAGTGTGTATTTTATAAAGGAGGCTCATCTCATCTGCTCAGACGCTAGCCTTTCCAAAGCCGCCTCCGGCCAACCGGACTTTCAGGCAAAACCAACCACGGCACAAATTGTTGGGAAATATACTTTCCCGTGTCCTCTCTCTACATCCAAAGATGATAGATGTAAATGTAAATCAACAGGGTTCCAGGTTTAGAAAGTCTTAAATGGGTTCAAGTACAGCCTAGCACTGAGACAAGTTTGATCGCCTTGGCTTTAGGCAAGACAGGTGAAGGCCGGGCTGCTTTTTGACACAGTGCCGAATATTCATGTCTCACAGACTTTTCCGTAATTACTGGAAAATCATGTGCTTGCATAAACATATTTTCCAGTTTATAGTGCGAAGAAGTAAAGTGTATATATTAAATGAGCCATTAGTTTCTCTTTCAAGCTTCTGGAAGTATTGCTGTGGAAATTTGGAAGGAAAAAAGGGCAAAAGTAACGTGAAACTATGAATAAGACAAGGTGGTGAAGATGGATCTTAGTTTGAGAAGCATGAGTCATGAGCCTTGCATTTTGTGTGTAACCGATCTAGCTTGGTGCAGCAGTACTCCCTGAAGTCACACCAGTTTGTGCCACTTTAAAAAGGCCTGACTAACTAGACTGCCTGTAATGAAAGGGCTATGATCAGGGTACGTGTAGCCAGTTTGCCCTGTTATAGAATGTCCTTTGAAAGTCTTATGTGTCCAGTTGGACTGAGCTCAGTAAGACTGCCACAGTTTTAAGGCCAGTTTCTGGTGGGAGTCAATTGGGCAGAGATTTCACATTGTTGGTCTTCAAAGGGGCAGCAGGCCCTGTAATAACTTTGAACAATGTAGTTTACATTCTTGGACAGAAGAAAGGGAAGTAAATAATTGGAGGTTGTCGTGGCAACTCCGCCAGTTAAATTTGGGGGGGGAGAGATCAGGCCTGAAAAGTCTGAACAATAATCCTAGAAAAGATATGCCCCCGTGAATCTCTGCAGCTTCTTGACATCCCTCCGTGCACCTATTTAACTTTTAATTCAAATAAAGCAGTTTTGTAGGGCATCGCTAAGTTTAATATAGGCATTGTTCAAGGTAAAGGCCATTAAAAAGTCAGAGCCTTTTCAGTTAAATGTTTTCTCATTATTACAAGGGCTTGCTTGGGCTTAATGGACACTCCAAACAAACGGCCATTTTTCCTGAAAGTGTTTTTTTCTCTGCCTGGGCACCATTCAAAAGGCATTCACTCATTATTATTTCAAAGGCAGGTGGGTGGAAAGTCAGCATAAGGGTTTCCTGTTGAAAATGTTCTCCTAATGTTATTCCCATGGATGAATCACGCTTAGATTGGTTCCTTTTCCTCGATGCATGCATACTTATATTCTCACATGGCGTCGGAGAAGAAGGCAGACGTTTTACGTGTCCCCAACCGATTTGTGTTTTTTGGTTTGTTTATTTGCATTGTTTGTAACTTATCTTTTTACTTATTTTGTACATAATGTTGCCGCTACTGTCTCTTATGACCGAAAATAACTTCTGGACATCAGGACTGCGATTACTCACCACGGACTGGCAGTATCCTTTTTTCCTTTAACGAGTCTGACGAGGCGAACGATATACTGCTTTCTCGGGAACAGGCCCAGATCCCTGTGATTTACGTGAAGAGGAGATTGGAGGAAAAGGGTCCAGAGTGCGGGCCTTCTGAGAATTCATATGCGATCAAATAAACCCCCACTTCCTTCCATTCTGCTAGCAAACGTGCAATCTTTGGAGAATAAAATCGATGACCGACGCAGAAGATTAAACTACCAACAGGACATTCAAACTGTAATATCTTATGCTTCACGGAGTCGTGGCTGAACGACGACACTATCAACATACAGCTGGCTGGTTATAGGCTGTACCGGCAGGATAGAACAGCGGCGTCTGGTAAGACAATAGGCGACGGACTATTGTAAATAACAGCTGTTGCACGATATCTCAGGAAGAGTATTTCATGTTCAGCTGTAGACCAATTATCTACCTAGAGAGTTTATCTGTATTTTTCCTAGCTGTTTACATACCACCAGCATTGACTGAGGTGTTTTCCGCCATAAGCAAACAAGAAAATGCTCACCCAGAGGTAGCGCTCATAGTAGCCGGGGACTTTAATTCAGGGAAACTTAAATCCGTTTTACCAAATTTCTATCAGTATGTTAAAATGTGCAACCAGAGGGGGAAAAAACTCTGGAACACCTTTACTCCACACACAGAGATGCATACAAAGCTCTCCCTCGCCCTCCTTTTTTCTAATCTGACCATAATTCTATCCTCCTGATTCCTGCTTACAAGCAAAAATTAAAGCAGGAAGCACCAGTGACTAGATCAATAAAAAAGTGCTCAGATGATGCAGATGCTAAGCTACAGGACTGTTTTAATAGCACAGACTAGAATATGTTCCGGGATTCCTCCGATGGCATTGAGGAGGACACCACATCAGTCATTGGCTTCATCAATAAGTGCATCGATGATGTCATCCCCACAGTGACCGTACATACATACTCCAACCCGAAGCCATGGATTACAGGCAACATCCGCACTGAGCTAAAGGCTAGAGCTGCCGCTTTCAAAGAGTGGGACTCTAACCCAGAAGCTTATAAGAAGTCTCGCTATGCCCTCTGACGAACCATCAAACAGGCAAAGTGTCAATACAGGACTAAGATGGAATCGTACTACACCGGCTCTGACACTCGTCGGATGTGGCAGGGCTTGCAAACTATTACAGACTACAAAGGGAAGCACAGCAGAGAGCTGCCCAGTGACACAAGCCTACCAGATGAGCTAAACTACTTCTATGCTCGCTTCGAGGAAAATAACACTGAAACATGCATGAGAGCACCAGTTGTTCCGGAAGACTGTGATCACGCTCTCTGCAGCCAATGTGAATAAGACCTTTAAATACCATCAACCTCTACCTGTCCGAGTCTGTAATACCAACATGTTTTAAGCAGACCACCATAGTGCCTGTGCCCAAGAACACTAAGGTAACCTGCCTAAATGACTACCGACCCGTAGCACTCACGTCTGTAGCCATGAACTGCTTTAAAGGAGGGTCATGGCTCACATCAACACCATTATCCCAGAAACCCTAGAACCACTGCAATTTGCATACCACCCCAACAGATCCACAGATGATGCAATCTCTATTGCACTCCACACTGCCCTTTCCCACCTGGACAAAAGGAACACCTATGTGAGAATGCTATTAATTGACTACAGCTCAGCGTTTAATACCATAGTGCCCTGAAAGATCATCAATAAACTAAGGACACTGGGACTAAACACCTCCCTCTGCAACTGGATCCTGGACTTCCTGATGGGCCACCCCCAGGTGGTAAGGGTAGGTAACAACACATCCCCCACACTGATCCTCAACACAGGGGCCCCTCAGGGGTGCGTGCTCAGTCCCCTCCTGTACTCCCTGTACCATTCATGACTGCACGGCCAGACACGACTCCAACACCATCATTAAGTTTTCCGATTACACAACAGTGGTGGGCCTGATCACTGACAATGACGAGACAGCCTATAGGGAGGTCAGAGACCTGGCCGTGTGGTGCCAGGACAACAACCACTCCCTCAACGTGATCAAGACAAGGGAGATGATTGTGGACTACAGGAAAAAGAGGACCAAGCACGCCCCCATTCTCATCTACGGGGCTGCAGTGGAGCAGGTTGAGAGCTTCAAGTTCCTTGGTGTCTACATCACCAACAAACGAACATGGTCCTAGCACACCAAGACAATTGTGAACAGGGCATACAAAACCTATTCCCCCTCAGGAGACTTAAAAGATTTGGCATGGGTCCTCAGATCCTCAAAAGGTTCTACAGCTGCACCATCGAGAGCATCCTGACTGGTTGTATCACTGCCCACCCCCCTCTTTTACAGCGCTGCTACTCTCTGTTGTTATCATCTATGCATAGTGACTTTAATAACTCTACCTACATGTACATGTTACCTCAACTAACCAGTGCCGCCGCACATTGACTCTATACCGGTACCCCCCTGTATATAGTCTCGCTATTGTTATTTTACTGCTGCTCTTGAATTACTTGTTACTTTTATTTCTTATTCTTATCCATATTTTTTAAACTGCATTGTTGGTTAGGGGCTTGTAAGTAAGCATTTCACTGTAAGGTCTACACCTGTTGTAGTCGGCGCATGTGACGAATACAATTTGATTTGACATTCTAAAATGTTGCAGAAGGGTATATCTGTCACGATCGTCGTATGAAGCGGACCAAAATGCAGCGTGGTATGTGTTCATAATGATTTTTTTATAAAAGCAAGCACTGAACACTGAATACAAACTATACAAAACAATAAACTAAATAACGACCGTGAAGCTATAATGAGAACTGTGCTGACACAAGCAACTAACATAGACAATCGCCCATAAACAAACAGTGAAACCTAGGCTACCTAAGTATGATTCTCAATCAGAGACAACTAATGACACCTGCCTCTGATTGAGAACCATACTAGGCTGAAACATAGAAATCCCAAAATCATAGAAAAACAAACATAGACTGCCCACCCCAACTCACGCCCTGACCATACTAAATAACGACAAAACAAAGGAAATAAAGGTCAGAACGTGACAATATCATATATCGATAGCATTGGCTGATACAAATAACATCCTAAATAATATGTGCATAAACTTGTTTTATTGACTAGTAAACATCCTCTTGTGTTGATGGATGAGGAAGATCTACTTCACTACTTATTTTGGACATAAACAGATGACCGTAGTAATAACCCTGTGCCCTAAACACACCATTTGGAGGGACTCCCTCTCAGGCTAGACAAGCAAACACTCCCCTCCACCCCACCCCAAATCCCCTCCCATCAGCCCGCCACTGGCCCTCGGTGAGCACGCCTCAGTCACATGACTGCTAATGACTGTTTTGCTGTTGACCCCATTCACTGCTGCACAAACAGATGTCTTATCTCGCTGCCAAATTTTGGTTCCTGCGTTTTAAGAGCCGCTCCACACGCACAGGAAGGCTTTCTTCTCTCTAATTTCTCTCAGATGATGACGGAATTAGGAGTTAGCCGGGGTTTATACTAAGAGAACTCCTATTCGGGATGACTCACGGGTAAACCATGTGGAAATTATCCGACACTCAACCCCTTCCTTTGATCCATTGACTATATTACTAGTCAAATTCCCTGTGGAATACAGGTTGCGTGTTGACTATTCTCTAATTCCTATGTTTTAACACATAACGTAGGCAGCCTGCTATCTGAATGGATCTATGAGGCCTATTCGATATTACATCTCTAAAGCCCATTTAATTGGATGAACGCTTCACCATTACCCTTTAGATAAGGAAGTATTTTTGAGCTTGAATATAACTAGTGTGTGTGTGTGTGTGTGTGTTTGGTTTTGATTATCCTTGTGGGGACCAGAAGTCCTCAGAAGGATAGCAAAACAAGGAAAATTTAGATTGGGGACATTTCGCCGGGTCCCCACAAGGAACAAGTTTTTTTTTAGGCTTAGGGGTTAGGTTTAGCGTTTGAATCAGGGTTAGGGGTTATGTTTAGGGTTAGGTTTAGTTTTAGGATTAGGGTTTTAGGCTTAAGGTTAGGTTCAGGGTTAAGGGTTAGGGAATTAGGATTTTGAATGGGACATTTTTTTGGGGTCCCCACGAGGATAGTAAAACAAAGGTGTGTTTGTGTGGTGAACAGGGAGGAGTGTTGCTGACCCCTCTTTCCATTCCAGAGAGCTCTTTAGAGTTATTAGAGCAGCACACACACACACACACACTCTGAGCCCTGGTGCTGCTGAGTGCTGAAACGCACTCCTCCCTTCGCCTAGCCATCGATCTCACCTTTACCTCCTCACCAACCCCTCTGATTCAACACATGTTCTGGGTGCG